>NC_051410.1:19670944-19675378 GCF_015228065.2 Penaeus monodon
TATCTACTTTGCAACGTCGAAGGGGAATCCGTGTGGTTAATCACGAAAACATGTCTAAAGATCACGCTCGCATATAGAATTATTCGAGCAAGGAAACTGTGTAACCTCTATTATTGTAATAATCGTTACATCATCTTCGAATTGCGAACTAGCAGTTAACGCAGACCGAATCACCTACTCGCCGGTAACGGAAATTTGAAAAAAAAAAACTTCACCTTTGCTACTACATTTTGTATGAAAGGGCATTGTACTATATAACTATAAAGTTTTGTGTTTTGCTGAATGAACTGTGATGGGCAATTGAAATTCCCATTTTCTTATATTTCATGATTTCCCGCTCTTCCTGAAGGTTGTGACGTCACTGACACATGGACCCTCCCAGGAACGGCGATGATTCATCTGGGCCTACGCGTAACAAAGTAGTTCTCGGTTGGGTTCAGATTCTTAGGGGCGTAATTTCCAGCATTTTAGGTGTGCATTCTACTTTCACGTTACTCAGACTATTACCTGTATACGTTGAAATCACTGAGACAACTGATAAGGTGATGGATATGCCGGTGTGCCGTCGCTTACCAGATTATCCAGAGAAACGTTGACAATATTGATTATCTGGCCTTACAGATGTTATTCACTCAAATCAACCAAATGACACTAAATTCCCTTAAGAACATACCCCGAAACCGAATCCCAACGGAGAAAAAATATTGTACTATCAGAAATGTATATTAAAAAGAGGGAAGAGGAGCCGTCGGCATGTGGCAACTCAGCGTCGCGGAAGGAGACATGGCGGCGTTCTGCGGCTCAGCCTCTCCCGTGCAGTAGTCAAGTCAGTGTTGGCGCGGGAGGTGCAGTGGCTCTTTTGGCTCATTTTCTAAACCAATTATTATTCCTCTCCTTACACACACAAAAAAATGTCGTGGCAAAATTACGTTGACCAGCAGCTGATGGGCTCTGGCTATGTTTCTAAGGCGGTTATTGCCGGTCACGATGGCACATTATGGGCCAAAAGTGATAACATCGAAGTAAGTAAGATTTGCCGGTTCTTACTTTCTCCTGTTGATTATCTGTTTGACCTCCTTGCTACTTCCTCTCTCTTGTGCACTCCTAGCATTAGGAAATTAACCAAGCGTGTGTCAGGTGATCAGTAGAAGTGTCGTAGACGTAGAAAAGTAGCGAAAAGAGTAAGTATGTGTGGCCGGGCGGCAGACAAAGGCCGGCTGGCGTGGCCTCGCTCGCCGAGCCTCCTTTCCTTCTCTTTCGCCTCCCCCTTCGGGTTGCCTTCTCCTGGCCCCCGCCTCGGGCTCGCCGGAACCAGTGCAGTGGATTTACTTCTGGAAATGCCGCCATTTGGCGTTCTTTCCCTCCCCAGCAGTTTCGGGAACGTTATTTTTAAGTGTTTGGCAATCCATAGAAACGGTTCGCCCTTTCTAGAAATGAGCTTTAATCTTGATCAATACCACTTTCCCCCTCTCCTTAAGGGTATTCTTTGAGGGAATTGCCGCCACTTCCTCGAAATTAAGAGGCCGAAATGCGAGGCAGAGGAACACGCGGGTTGGAAATAATCTTTTGCCGGTTGATAGGCCTATAAATGACACTACAGGCGGCGGCTTGTATGCAAATATTCTAGGGGTTCCACTAGGAAATGCCGGCTGGCCAGTGGTAATTGGGAACCTTTATTAATTTTTACGAGAGAGAACCCTCATGTGCAAATGATGTATAGCTATATTTTTTTCATATGTATTTAGATCTTTTACTCACAAGATCGGATTGTACGTTAACAATGGAAGTTCTTTGCAGTAGGGTAATATTTTAAGTTTTTCATCCCTTTACTTGCACTTTAAGAATTTAGTATTTAATGAAAATCAGAGATTTGTATTTTGAAAGATGTGTAATTATGATAGCTTGTCTAAGATAACTTCAAATTTGTTCAGAGATGATGGAAACAGGACATGTTTTGATTATTAATTTGCCAAAATAGTATTGTTAAAAGTGAAAGCTGTGGTAATGTTACTTAGTTGAGCTATTTGTATTTATATGCATATTGGTTGAAATATGAAGTATGGAAGATGTAGAAATTGAGTACAGAAATTTATTTAAAAATAAAAAATTAGAAGTTGAATAAATAATGATAGGGAAGATTTTGCTTTTTCTGTGATATATCATGCATATGGTGCAAGGTTAAAATGGATGTTAAGGCCTGTAGTAGATGAATTTCAAGGTTTGTCATTCTTATATGTAAATTATTTGTGGCATATGTACCTTTTTGGTGTTCCAGTAAAGGCCAAGAAGTCCCCTTAAAGTATGTTCTGGTAGAACAACCTCGATTGTTTTTCAATCCCTCGTCACTCTTGATGCACCAGCAAGGCCAACAACCCCGTGATGTATGTTTTGGCAAGATGGAGCTTTGTCTGGTTTCTTTTTTGATAAATTGCCAGCTCTGTTTTCCTAGAATGTATGAATGTTTCTTTTCCCATTTTCTGGGGACGGAAAGGCTACATTTTTTTGCTTCTGAAGGTTATACCACTTAGGGATTGCTGGCTTTACTCTGACTTTTGCAAATCTTTTGGCAAAGTTTCTTGTACTATATTCCCATTTCCTTTTTTCTGGTCTTGTGTCCTTGTTTCATACCAAATTAATTCCATTTGCCAATTGTATGTTGAATTGGGAGCTCAGATGATGCAATATCTTTTGGTGAAAATTTAGGAGACCTCTTGAGCAGGAAAGAATAGCTTGTTTGGATAGGCTGGATGCATTATGCATTATTAAAGCTGGTACATAGATGTAAACACTTAGTGTATTTTATGAGCCCTTGAATGTTATAGTACAGATTGACATTTTAATCTTTTAAGTGCATGGTGTGAAAACTGATAATACAATGATAGGGAAATATTATCAGCAGGCCAGAGTAAATGTGGGAGTTTGTAGGGTAAGCATAGTAGGAAATGGTTTTATTTCAAATACAAGAAATTGTATAGTGTTATGGACAGTTTCTACAAATACCAGATTTTCCAACAGGCAATGGAAAGGAATTGATAATTAATTTAATTTAGGATAAAAACATGAATGGCTCATAATATACTTTCCTACTTCCTGTTGAAGTTTCTGCTAAGATTCATTTTATGAGAGCTGTTGTGTTCAGTCCAGCAGTGTTGCTGAATGTGGTGAGTTTGTCATCCAGGGTACTTAGAAGTTAGTGGCCCTCCAGCATCCCCGTAGAGTTGGAGAGAGTAGAACATATTGAGGAGACCTTGGCAACTTGAGCTGGATGTGGGCCAAATGGGGAAAAGTGAAAGTGTGGAGCGTCGTCACTCTGGCAGCCACACTTGACCGTTTGCATCATTGTTTAAGTTGAGAAATTTTTCAAGGATCAGTTGATTTGTGTTTTGGAATAGATTTCAGATTTATATATTTACAACTAGTTTCCTTCAAGAAAAGATCCAATTTTATATGAATGATTTGGTATAGTCCCCCCCCCCCCATCCCTTCCACTTCCCCTCAATCCCCCCTCCATGTAATGTATCAGGCAAAGGAGTACTAGATCCAATCCATGTATACAATTTCTGCAATTAATAAATGAAAGTAAATATAGTTGTAGCTTATCTCCCTTATTAAGATAAGACTTGTATATGAAAAAAGAAATGTGTGAATAATTATATGCACACATGGTAGCTTAGCTATTTAGTATCACTAGTATTATTCTTGTACTGTACATCATGTGACAATTTAGTTGTATTTTTTATATTACATTAAATCCAATGGAGGTTTCTGGAGTGATATTTTTTAGTAATCAAGTTTACTTGATATGGCAGCACAAACTGGAATTAAACACTCCATAGTGGTGGTGGTAGGGAAAATAGCCTTTCAAAAGTTTTGTTTTGTATTCTTAATCAAGACTGCATTTTCATTTAGAAAAATCACAAATTTAAGTTTAACTATGCTTTCACATCATTGGCTTCAAATATAGCAAGCTATAATACCAAATTCTGTGCACACGTGTATTCATATCCATACCTATGTAGACAGATCAGATTATGAATGTAATTGGTTAGATGAAGTCGGTAGGATGCAAAACTTTCATGCAAGATTTAAAGCTGTAATCTTTTGCTCAATGTAAATTGTAGTTAGTGTTGACTGGTCGTCGCTTTCTTGGTCTTTTCTACAGTTCAAGGATTTTAAATGTGCGGTTCTATATTCTTTAAGATCAGTCTAAGTCATTAGATGAAATTGTTGATTATTGCCACAAGTATAAAGCTACCAAGATTGTATTGGTGTAATTTGTGTACTTGGGGTATTGCTGCTTTTTTGTTTACACTTGTCTTTAACTATTTATTAGATCACGAGTTTAATTTTTTATGTACAGCAGTGAAATAAGTGAAATGTGTTAGGAATCCACATTTTGGTTGATAGATCTTGTATTTTGGGAAGTGTTCGCTT
>NC_051410.1:19675465-19675970 GCF_015228065.2 Penaeus monodon
CCCCCCCCCCCCCCCTCATACTGGCAAATGACAACAGGACATGTCAAAAATTGTGCAGTGATTATGCAGTGTCATTAATTTAGGTGTTCTTTGAAAATCCGGCTTTTGTGATGATTGTATTTTGCTTGAAAGCTCAAGGTAGTTTTACGTATGGATATGTTGATATTGAACATTCCTGTATGTTGTGGTGACTCAATATTGCTGTAGATAGAATTGGAGTGCACTTTTCTTTTTTACTTAGACGACCATATCTACATATTTGTGCATGATACGTTTTACATTTGGTACGAACTAGTGTTACCTTGAAATGAAGGAAATGTACATTAATGTAATACATGAAATTGAAATATTGTCATTCTTGATCGACTTGAATTAATGATTTAAAAGTAACTTTTCCCAAGTTTGTTTGAAATAATAAGTGCCACTTTGTTATTTGAACGTAGACATCTTGACTTTAGAAAGCTAAGTATTTTTGAATAAAATGTTTTCTCCATGTCCTGATTAA
>NC_051410.1:19676003-19676347 GCF_015228065.2 Penaeus monodon
CAGCCATCCCGGGAGGAGTTAGTAAAGTTAGCAAACAGTTTTACAGATCAGAAAGGCCTTGCAATGACTGGAGTTCACATGGGTGGTGAAAAGTACTTCTACCTCTCTGGCACCGACAAGGTAAGAGAAACTGTATTTCTTCCCCATTTGTTTGAGTGAATGTGGTTTAGATGTGAAAGTGTTTGTGGAGATAGTGCTATGAAAGTTTAATTTAAATAGTAGTACAGATGGCAAAGTTTTTAGTGCACATTTTTCATTGGCTAGTTCAGTGCTTTATTTCTTACCTGTATTTGGAATTGAGGGTATATTTCTGGTGCTTCAATTATTTCCTACCAGTTCTAACT
>NC_051410.1:19676436-19677003 GCF_015228065.2 Penaeus monodon
CCCTTTATCTTTTTCCTCAGTTGTGTTCTCACTCTCTCCAACCTGTTTCTCTTTACTTGTATGCTTTCTCCCCTCATTTTCTCTTCAGGGGAGAAGGCATACAACTGATTTCCCCCCCCTTTCCTTGTTTTTCATCCTTTTACTGGTTTGCTTTCTCATTTCTTCTTGCTCTTCCTCCGTCCCCCCCCCTTTTTTTGTTTATTTACTTGTACTCTTCCTGCCTTTCCAAGTTTTTCCTCGTTCTCTCTCCCCTCATATTTTTTCCCTGCTGTTTCATTCTGCAACTATTTCTTTCCTCTAGTGTTGCTATATCTCACCTCTCATCTTTTGTTGCTCCTATATCTTGACCTCTCCTTACCATGTCAGGTTGTTGTTTTACCCCACCCCCCCTTTCCACCCTGCCTCTTGTTGCTATTTCTCCCCCCCCCCCCCACCTAGCTTGTTGCTATTTCTCCCCCCCCCCCCCCACCTAGCTTCTTGTTGCTATTTTCTCCCCCCCCCTCCCCACCTTGCCTCTTGTTGCTATTTCTCCCCCCCCCTCCCACCTTGCTTCTTGTTGCTATTTCT
>NC_051410.1:19677020-19679893 GCF_015228065.2 Penaeus monodon
TTGCTTCTTGTTGCTATTTCTCCCCCCCCCCCCTCCCCACCTTGCCTCTTTTGTTGCTATTTCTCCCCCCCCCCTCCCACCTTGCTTCTTGTTGCTATTTCTCCCCCCCTCCCCACCTTGCTTCTTGTTGCTATTTCTCCCCCCCCCCCTCCCCACCTTGCTTCTTGTTGCTATTTCTCCCCCCCTCCCCACCTTGCTGCTTGTTGCTATTTCCCCCCCCCCCTCTCCCTACCTTGCTTCTTGTTGCTATTTCTCCCCCCCCTCCCTACCTTGCTTCTTGTTGCTATTTCTCCCCCCCTCTGCCTGTTATTTCTCCTCCCCCCCCCACTTTCCTTGTTGCTACCCCCCCCCCCCCTGCTAACCTGGTTTGTTTCCATTTCCCTCCCTCCCACCTGTGTTGCCGTTACTCTCCTTATGTGTTGCCATTACTCCCCTCCCCCTCCCCACCTTATGTGTTGCCATTACTCCCCCTCCCCCTCCCCCTCCCCACCTTATGTGTTGCCATTACTCCCCCTCCCCCTCCCCACCTTATGTGTTGCCATTACTCCCCCTCCCCCTCCCCACCTTATGTGTTGCCATTACTCCCCCTCCCCACCTTGTGTGTTGCCATTACTCCCCCTCCCCCCCCCACCTTGTGTGTTGCCATTACTCCCCCCCCTCCCCACCTTGTGTGTTGCCATTACTCCCCCCCCCTCCTCACCTTATGTGTTGCCATTACTCCCCCTCCCCTCCTCACCTTATATGTTGCCATTACTTCCCCTCCCCTCCCCCCCTTATGTGTTGCCATTACTCCCCCTCCCCCTCCTCACCTTATTGTTGCCATTACTCCCCCTCCCCCTCCTCACCTTATGTGTTGCCATTACTCCCCCTCCCCCTCCTCACCTTATGTGTTGCCATTACTCCCCCTCCCCCTCCTCACCTTATGTGTTGCCATTACTCCCCCTCCCCACATCTCCCCTGGTGTATTGGGGTCTCAATCCTTCATCCTTGTCTTATCTTCTCTTTGCTGTATCTACTTCTGACTTTTCTGTCTTCTACTGATCCTCCTTGCCGTTTCCTCCTCCCCTTGTGTTAACCTCATCCTCCTTGCTGTTTCCTCCTCCCCTTGTGTTAACCTCATCCTCCTTGCTGTCTCCTCCTTTTTGACTCCCATGTGTCTTCTTCTCATATCTTCTATGCTGTTTTCTCCTCCCTGTCTTTTTTCCTTTTCGTTGTCTTCTCATCTTCTGTGCTGTTTCTTCCTCCCAGTGTCTTCTCATCTTCATCCTCTTTGCTGTTTCCTCCCTGTGTCTCCTCATGTCCTCTTTGCTGTTTTCTCCCTGTATCTTCTCATCCTCCCTGCCATTTCCTCCTGTCTCCTCTCTGCTCGTCCAAGCCTAGTATGTAAACAGTTATGGGTAAAATAGGTAGGTGAATTCTAAGGTGCTTGAGAAGTTTTAAAGAATAGTTGTACATAAAATGAGCCAGAGCAGAGTAGCTTTGTTAGGCTTTCTTTCTTTGACTTCAGATTCTAGAATCCACCTGCATGAACAAAAATGCCATGACAAGGAAATTTTCTCTACACAAATTGTCGATTTCCCTATCAATCTTCTCAAGCTCGTTTTTACTTAAAGCGTGTGCAGAATTTTTATCTGCCAAAGCAGACAGTGTTTACAGAGGCCTTTGAATTCATTGATCTATTTACCTTGTGGCTCTTGAATTTCCAAAACTGTAAGTTCATTTTTCTTTCCCTCCTTCCCTCTGTACTTGCTTTCTTTTCAATTCCTTTTTGTCCTAGCCTTCTCATTCTAGCTCATGTTTCTCCTACTTCCCTCTTTCTTTGCCTCAAAGTTCCTACATCCAATTTATCCCTGCCCCTTGTTTCCTGCCTCACACCTATCTAAAACATGGTAGTACACCCTTTGCCTGGTATGCACACCAGACCAGTCAAGTTCCAAGATTTTAGTTGTTTAATGAGGTTGCTCTTGATTTTGAATGTTACACCACAGATTACCTTGCATAATGAAGATTTAATTATAAAGTTTTGTTTTTGTTGCAAGTATGATTGAGCTATTCTGAGGTTAATATATTGTCAATAACTTAGCACATGAATTCTCCATGTATGGAAAGTTATGTAATCCATTAATTTAAATTTGTTGATTGTTGTAATAGAAAAGTATCTGATGCCAGGAGTTCATGTACAGGTGCAATGTCCTGTTTTTTGCTATTTTATTTACACATTGATGGGTTCAGAATGACTTTGTTGTGAAGGAAGCAAGTGCTGAGAATTCTTAACCACACCAATAAACACCAAACCTTGAACCTTAGGAAAGCAATTTTTAAAAAAGTAATGTAAGAATGACAGTGTTAAGGGTCATTTTCATTTTTACTATTTGTTAAGTTCAAGACATGGATTACAGGTGAGATCAGGTAGGCCTAGCATTCCTTGGTGTGAATTGTTTGTAAAATCATGTTATATAAAAAATACATAAAGCCACAGTAGATAATACATACTGTTGCCAATGAATTTATATCAAGGAAAACAAGTGTAATTCAGAGGGTTAGAATCCAGAACACCTAACATGAAAAGGTTCTCCTTTTGGCCCTTCCCTCTTCTTTAGCTTCTAATTTTAGTTTTTTAGTTAGCCGAGTCATCATTTTAGTTATTGTATGCAAAGGAAAAATTTTTTTTTTCTTCTCTAATGAATATCTGTGAGGCCTTTGACTCGGAACCAACAGAACCCAAAAGTTTTTGTTTGTAGGATGGGAATGTACTAGTTTCAGTTTTATGAATGTGAAATCAAAGGACAGTAGCAAATAAAGGAACTTCAGGGCCTTATTATTTAATGAGAAACCTTTGAAAAGAATGCACAGCTGATATTAAACTTTCACTT
>NC_051410.1:19680232-19680543 GCF_015228065.2 Penaeus monodon
TTTAATGTTATCATTAAAGTGTCCAGTAAGTTGCTTGAAAGCTGAATGGCATAGGGTGGACAACTTGTATTGCTAAGGAGAAGTATCCCGAAAAGGCAATAGTGCCAGGGCACATGAATCACATTATTAGGTTAAATCTTTATTTGTAATCAGTGCATTATAGCTTGAATGTTATGCTAATTACTGCTCAAGCTGTTGCACATTTTGAATTATTTGGACAGGAATTAGTTTATTCATTCATAAACTTCCCACAAACTAGACTTTGATTATGGTTTTAAGGAAATAAGTGGTTCATGAACTCCTGATAGAAA
>NC_051410.1:19680561-19681462 GCF_015228065.2 Penaeus monodon
CTAATATGCAAGCCAGAGAAAGGCCCATTTTCAGACCTATGCAAATTATACATTAGTGTTTGTGATGTCACTTTACAGTTAACTGATTACTTTATTTACTTTTAGAGTTAATGTGTTTTGTCCTATAAAAGGAAAATTAGGTTAAGGTATATACATTTATGATGGAATACATTTGGTAACTGTTGTCTGCATTTAAAGTGTCCATGTGTAGTTTGCTTCATATTCGAGCCATAGACCATAAGGGAAACATTGTATATGCTAAAGGAAGTAAAGTATTCCATGAACAAGGATAAAAATTTCATCTGCAGTAAAGCAGACAATTGTTAGAATTTCTAAAAGTATACTTGTATATTTGTAATGCATGTATATGTTAGGGGGTTGTCCATGTTTGCATACACATCCTATTATACAAAGGTATGACTGAATGTCAGTCTCCATGTGTAATACTAAGTGATTATATTTGATAGTGTATTGTACTGAGCATATACTTGTTCACATATTAAACACCAGTCCCTTGTATATGTTCATAGTACAGTTTCCTGCGCGTACACTTGTGTATAGGCACATAGTACAGTTTCCTGCGCGTACACTTGTGTATAGGCACATAGTACAGTTTCCTGCGCGTACACTTGTGTATAGGCACATAGTACAGTTTCCTGCCGTACACTTGTGTATAGGCACATAGTACAGTTTCCTGCGCGTACACTTGTGTATAGGCCACATAGTACAGTTTCCTGCGTGTACACTTGTGTATAGGCACATAGTACAGTTTCCTGCGCGTACACTTGTGTATAGGCACATAGTACAGTTGCCTGCGCGTACACTTGTGTATAGGCACATAGTACAGTTGCCTGCGCGTACATTTGTGTATGGGCATGCAGTTTTCCAGTATATACAGTAA
>NC_051410.1:19681484-19687425 GCF_015228065.2 Penaeus monodon
CTAAAATAATTTGATGGATATATTGAAGGTCTTGCAATGGTGCATTATAATTATGAATGTTCTTTGTACTTATTCTTTCCCTCCTAATTTTAGTAATGGAACTAGGAATCAATACTATATTAAGAACCATCCATAATTTTCCCCATTGTCCTTCATATTGCAGCGATTTTTGTCTGTAATCACAATAAATATGACCCTAAGTGGTAGCTTAATAAAGTCGTGATTGCTTTGATTGTCCAATTCTATAACCCTTTTTTTTTTCCCTCATTGATTATAGGTTATCCGATGCAAGAAAGGGAAGGCAGGAATGCACTGCATGAAGACGTTGCAAGCAGTCCTGATAGCCATGTTCGAGGACCCTATTCAACCCCCTCAGGTGGCTGCTATTGTAGAGTCACTAGGGGAGTACCTTATCTCCATGACTTATTGAGGTAAGCTTGACTGATTCATAGCATTTTTTTGTGTGTGGAGTAAAAGACCTGCTGTAGTTAGAATTTAAGAGTGCTCTTGGATCTGTAAAGTTGAATTTGCTTTGAATACGTAATGATTGTTTGGTGTGATTTTACTAGATATTTAGTTTGTATTTTTTCGTTTTGTTTCAGTGAATGAAGACTTCGTGAATATCACTATCTTCATTGGAGCTTCATGGCAGTGGGTGACATGTGATAAACCAGTGTTGACCAGTGTTTGACGGTGACTTGAACATGTGTTCCATCTTGATAAAAACTTGGCTACTCAATCAGAAAAAATAAAAGATGAAAAAAAAGTGGAAACCCATGTATTTTTTGTTTTTCTTTGGATAATACCAGCAACAATTTAGGAAAGGCTTGGCTGTCACACCAGTGTTTATGTATGTATGTAAT
Organism: Penaeus monodon; assembly: GCF_015228065.2. Taxonomy (NCBI): domain Eukaryota; kingdom Metazoa; phylum Arthropoda; class Malacostraca; order Decapoda; family Penaeidae; genus Penaeus; species Penaeus monodon. The sequence continues at coordinate 19,682,348 of NC_051410.1, forward strand.
GTATTTGACGTCGGAAAGGGTTCTATGAAATGAATATACTTTCGCGTTTAAAAAAAAAAAAAACACCTTTGTATAATAAATTTTTTCCATGGACATTTTATTATTGCAGCTTTTTGTGAATTAACTTGCACTCTTATATAAGTGATGGTTTGCAGCTGATGGTTTTTGCAACTATTAGTGAAGTGGCTAGCCTGTGTATATTTGCGAGCATTTAGTGGTAGGGAGAGGGATGATCTGATAACCTTGTCCTTATAATCCTCCTGATAATTTTGTCTTCCTCTGCTTTCATCTCCAGAACATACCTCTTGACAAATTGCCTTTTTCAGTCTTGCCTCCATCTCAGTATTTTCCTCATCCTCAACTCCCACACTCCAACATACTTGTGTGAGTGTCTAGTCTCTGCTAGCCACTGATCCCAGTGTTGAATTTTTGTTTTATTTTTTTTTATATTAAATTTGTTCCTAAATGAAATTTAAAGTTTCCTGTACCCAACAGCTGTAAATGGAAACTATTAAATGGAATAAGCATTCCTTATCTCAACTGGTATCTTTTATGTTGATATCCAACGAACTATATTTTCTTGTATGAAAACCTACTCTAGCCTGTAACTGAATATTGGGTCCTAATTACTATTACTGCGCATTTGCTCAGTCTTGATAAGTTTTGTTATAAAGCCAATTTTTCTTTTTGATTATGATTACGGGGAATAATTTTTTCTTTGAACCCCGTGCTTTTTTGGGGATGGGGGGGATTTTGAACTTGAATTTTGAAGAAAAGTTTGGGGGGATCCCTGTCATGGATTCACGAAAGATTGGCGATTATGAACCCGAGGTGATTGGTTCAACGCAGCTCATTTTCCTGTTCAAAACACATCTCTGGTTCAGAATCGCTGGTCAATTTTTTTAACTGTTAAGGTTCCAGTGTAGTGTCACCCACTCAGGGTTGGCACTGCAATTCTTGGAGGCACAAAATTGGCCCATGTGCCCAGGCTTGGTGTTCTGCCGCGTCAGTAGTTCTACTGCGGACGCTCAGTATTGTACAGCTTCCATTCCCCCCCCAATAAACACTACTTAATAACATTATATTTTTATATATCCCTTGGTTAAGGTGCACATAACTGGCTAATTTTCTTTTTTTGTAAACCATTTTCCCAAGCATGCCAGTGGATCCAGTGCACCTTGTAGCTAGGCTGGCTCCATTTGTGAAAGTCACTTGCATCCAACGTAATTGTTTTTTCACCTTAGTAATAGACATTGGGGTAGATGTACAAAAATATTAATCTGACTCGAATCTGAACTGGTGGTAGACATTGCATGCTAGTTTTGTAGATGGAGATTCTATAGACTTTGGCTTTGTCAGTTTAGTCATAAATTGTGGGGTAAGGAGAAATTCCAACTTTTCTTAATTTTGTAAAATTGCAAAATAGCAGGACGTACAAACTGTAAGGGTGGAACGCAAAGCCTGTTAATTTAGAGCCTATAATTAATGATGGTAAGCAGGAATAATGCAGTGCGCCTGTATTTCATAAATATCTAGGTCTTTAATATGGAGAGAACATCTCGCTCGAAGAAAAGAATAAAAAACACCAATTATTGTAATGTTTATTTTGCCAAGTGTTTTACAGGTTAATAAAAATGCATTAGACAATTTGACTTACAAAACAATCTAGCGGGAAAGTTTTTAAGTACAATCAAGTCTTTGCTGCCACCCATTCTTAGACTTGGTACCATCATGAGCAAGATGTTGCAAGCGGTGATATTAGATGGCAAATTTCAACATTGCTCGGGCACTACACCAATAAGCAATTGCCAATTAAGGTTTCAGATCTTAAAAAGCATGGTAGATGAGGTCTCGGACCTTAATACTAAGATTTTACTTATGCCATCGAGGTTAAAATTATTAGATGTGGCTTTACATTCAAGGACAGTTTTCTTGTTACACTGACAGTTACAAATGAAAACCTTTTCATGGTTACAAATAAAGGTGGCCGTGTTAGCAAATATTATACCACATCCACAAACAATTACACGCTACCAAGACTAAGATATGTACATGTAGCGATGAGCTCACCGGATTGTGGAATAAAATTGTTAGTTTTGTGTCAAGTAATAAAACCTTTTCACTATATATAATGCTAAATGGTTAAATAAAAACTTTTATTTACAATATACATCTATAAATCCCACAAATATTGGATAAATGGACTCGAAAAATACAAACCCCTTGTGTAACCAGAAATTTGACATGTGAACAAATCAATTACGTTACGAAGGCCCCTGCAGTATCTGCTGTGGAGGACTGACGAGTCGATACAACCAAGCGGAACTGCCTTGCGTGTGTGTAGGAGGGGACTGGTTGTGAGTTGTGTGCCAAGATAACCTGAGCCTGGCGCATTTTGAGGCTAAGGGTGACGTTATTTTTTTTTATCGTCTCCATTGCCAGAACTTGTTACCTATTCACATGTCTACACTCGCCGGGGAAATTATTCATAAACTACAGTTCATTTGCAGTAAGGTTGGTGCTTGATATACAACCATATTTTCTTGATTTTGCAATAAGTATGTCAACAAATGAACTGAAATTTACTTCTAATTTCTTTCGGTAGACGTGCGATAGCTACAAGACAAAATGGGGTGAAGACTGTAACTATAATTACAGGCTGTTATTACCAAATGTTGTCTTGGACAGCATTCCTGTATGGGGGGGGGGGGCTTCATTTTAATGTAGACTGCACTATAAAGGAACAATGGCTGCTGACATCGAAGCAAAACACAGCCGCTGAATGAGGCTTACATGACCGGCGACCTTTCCGAATCTGACAACACACAGCTTACAAGCAATATATCTATACAACCTAGTTTTTTAAATTTTTGATGATTTAAGCTATTAAAGAAAATTGAGATTGTAAATTACTACTTAATCTAGCTTCATGAAAATTTGACTTTTGTGAGTAATTTGAGGATGGATTATCAACTGACCAGTCGCCCCAAAAATTACTGGACAGGATTTTAGACTTAAAAAAAAACTGTCCCCTATATATAATGTACATTATAACTTACTATTAGCTATATACATTGTAGGAGTCACACTTGCGTCCCCAACAAACATTTTATTATACCTGGCGATCTGCAACTGCATTGTCAGCCTTAGACAAAGATGTCAAACCAAACCCTATACACCGCTGACCCCGCTATGAGAGGTTACCAACTATACACCTTAAACAACTAGCTAAACCTGTCCGAGTGGCCATTTTGATGAGTATTTGGCTGTTCTATGGCAGATTACACTTCAGGAGTCTGGGAGAAGGTAACGTTGCAGCTACATCACGTGTCAAGCTACACTTTGTTGTCGAAGGAGTATTGTTTCCTTCGCCAAAATCCCCGGAAGAAGTTGAAGCGGAACTTGGAGCCTTCACCGTCTGAAAAAGAGGAGAAAAACTCGTTAACACTGGCAAACTCTTCGAAGTAATGCAATAAGTGAAAGGCGTTTCCCCACACATTACTTGATTACAGCTCCGTGTTCTTTCGTTCCATAGCATATTCTATCGTAGGTACACCTTGCATTACATAGTTATAGCTGCACTATTTGCAAGTTTGTATAAATCGAAATCAATATCAATAAGCATAGAGGACATGTTGCAGATCTACTTCAAACAAACCAGAGACAAACCCAATGCAAACCAAAGATTGTTTACTATATCTGATTCGCATGGCTATGCGCATAATGATAAAACTGAGAAATCGCAACGAATCCCGATACGAAACCGTGAATGAAAAGCCACCATCGCTATAAATATCTGCAGCAGACGTCGCCAGCGCACAACAGGCAGGAAGCTCTCGCGCTCCGGATAAATGGTGCCTGTAACCTAGTTCGAGATGTTAGGTCGTACTCATTGCTCTCAGACGGCACACAGACCAGAAACTCGTGATTCACCGTTTCAAATGATCTCTGTGGCGAATTTACCTCGGATCATGTATCAGTGTATATTCTTGCATACATTATGGAACCTACATCGGAGCTAGATTTTCTCTCTTCCCCTCCTCTTACCCTCTCTTTTTTCCAAAGCTGAAAACAGCGTAAATATGACATTGTCCTTCAACATTAACGCAGGTACAATAATTGTATAATAACGCTGGCGTGATGCTAATGGTGCAATGAAGGCTGTGGCCGGCAGCTACACTAACATCAGGAAGTCTGCTTGACACAACCAGTCTCCAAATGGGTTACGCAAAAATATCCACCGACCCGGTCTGCCTTGGCCACGTCTCTAGATCCCGCCTGCACAAGCATCCGCAGCTTTACGAGCATTTTTATGTAAATCTGGATGCAAATAACCGTTGTAAAATATAATTAATACATTAAATAACGAGCGGTGGCTGTCACGACAGTACCGTGTTTTATACATTTTATGCAAAATGTAATTAGAGTGAAAAAATATTTGGTAAAATATATCACTGAAGTGCCATGCAAAAAAAAAAACAGCTTTATAAATGCGACGAACTTTACTATGAATTTTGTTTTGATTAACCACTCCACTAGATGTACGCCTTACCCGCACGTAAAAAGGAGTAGAAATGATTCTTTGCCAAATATGGTCCCCTACAACCAAAGCGGTATGTCGACCAACGTCACCAACCCACTCGCACCTGCGCCCAAAGAGCGTCACTTTGTCACGTTTAACCATAGCCTGGGGAAGTATAGAGTCTGTTGAGAGTTCGGAATGCCAACCGCCGTCACGGTTGGCATTTCGGCATAGTAGGGATGAACATCTGGTGCCCCCGATACACTAAGCACTACGTTTCCTTGACAGATAGCTTTTTTCTTTGCTATTCTTTTATTTTTCTCATACACAATTAAGCGAACATAAGCGCAGTGACGTAAATGCTGCGCCAAAAATCATGTACCCCAATGACCAATCTGCTTCCCGCTATTCTAGTATTCGGTTTCATCAAAAGAATAACTTTCTTATGACCTATTTCACCCTACCACTATTTCTAGTAGAGAGAGAGAGAAAGTCACGAAAGACATGGCAGCCCCGGGACACACTAGGGAAGGATCAACCAACTCTTGAACTACTA
>NC_051410.1:19687743-19688464 GCF_015228065.2 Penaeus monodon
GGTGGGAAGACTTACAAATACTATTGCTCTGCTTTACTTTGACCTTCGTGAAGGCTGCAGCTTTTCTCACGGCCCATCTCCGGGGCAGCGCGTCATTCCGAGGCCTCGCTTTCGTTCTCTTGCTCGAGCGAAGGAAACCGGGCTGCCCTCCCTTAGTGTAACGAACTTTGATACAGAGAAGTTTGGTGAAATCAAACGTGTTATTTGTCTCACCTCTGACATACCAAACTTCGTCATATGCCAGACAAAATCCCCCACTCTTCCTCTACTAGGGAGTGAATGATAATGTGTTGTTCGTATGTATGTACACGTAGGTGAGTGAAACCTTTAAAAAGAGGGAGCGCGCTATGAACAAGAGTACGAGCAAGGCAGGTGCAAATGCCGAAGGTGTGCGAGGAAACTTGTTAACCATGAACCCGTACGGCAAGATTCCCTACAGCAACATTTTCAAAAAGAGAACCATTTTTATCAGCCATTCACACTCGAGTAAAAATATTCGGTTCTTTCCCATTGGTCTAACTGTACACTTGCCTCGTGGCTTTTATACCTATATCTATTAACAAAAATGAAGAAAGAGCAGATTTCAGTTTTCTGGGGTGATTAATTCTAAATGGAGCATTAATGGCCATTTTTATTTTGCTAACAGTCCCTACACTAAGCAACCACACCTCTTAGATGCCACATCTTAAACACAATCTACCCCATCATTACTACCTCTCAG
>NC_051410.1:19688544-19688796 GCF_015228065.2 Penaeus monodon
GCATGAAAACGACAGAAGGACACACGAGCCTCGACACGACGCGACACCGCTAGATCGTCCTGTCGGCGGCGGCGAAGGGAGGAGGCGCGTCGTCTCAGGATCGCGCAAAGGGAGTGACAGTTTAATGTTTCACGGATAACTTTGCTGCATATCGCACCTGCCCGAGTTTTACGTGCTGGCTGTTCCAAGGAAAGGTGAGCCGGGGAGGAAAAGGGGAAGGGTGAGGAGGCAGAACTGGGCGCAGATACGGAA
>NC_051410.1:19689335-19689498 GCF_015228065.2 Penaeus monodon
AAAGAAGTTCCGAGAGCGCTAAACCCTCAGCCATGCACCCATCCTCCGCCGCGAGGTGCCTTATGAAATTACCTTCCACGTAATCCCACTCTCAGTCCGACAACTTGCGATTCCCCTTTGATGTGGACTCGTTAACTGCCGCCACGATTGGGTAATTGGAGGT
>NC_051410.1:19690056-19690337 GCF_015228065.2 Penaeus monodon
GCGCCTCCCCGTTCCGCCTTGGGTTTGTTATTTCCTGACAAATAATAGATGGTGCTGAGCAGCAGGCCAGACGCCCACAGCTGTTGTTGGAGAGGAGAAGCGCTTACTGGAGGAGTGGGCGGGGGAGAGAGAATGCTAATATTGACGGAGGAGACGGAGGGGAGTGAAGAAAAAAATCAGACCGAGGAGATGAAGTAGGAAGAAACAAAATATGAAGAGTATGAGGGAGAAGCAGCTCGAGATGAAAGATGAAGGAGATGGAAACAGCAACAACACGAGCA
>NC_051410.1:19690440-19691071 GCF_015228065.2 Penaeus monodon
TACCGAAAAACTTCCAACGAAAAACCTGGACTGATTTCGATATCAGCGAGAAGGAACCGGAGGAGCTAGAAAGGGGTTGATGAATTGTGGGAAACGCAGGGCCGATAGACTGCGATGAGGGCGGTGGAGTGAGGCAGAGCGTGAGGGGCGCCGGGATGCTGCTGGAACGCGTGACTTGGAAGAGGGGAGAGGAAAGGGAGAAGGAGAAGAAAAGGGAGAAAGGAAAGCAGGAGAGGAAGGGAGAGGAAAAGGAGGAGGAAGAGAAAAGGAAAAGAGGAGAGGAGAGAAGGGGGAAAAAGGAGAAATAGAGGAAAGGAGAGGAAAAGGAGAAGGCGAGGAAGGGAAGGAATGGAAGGAGAACAAAAAGAAGGGAGAAAGGGAGGAGAAGGAGGGGAGAATAACGAAGAAGGGAGGGAGGGAGAAGAAACGAAGGAGAGGAAGGTAGGCTGAGTTAAAAGAAGCAAAAGGCAGAGGGAGCGGGAGATTTAAAAAGGAGATGAGGAAGGGAAATAAAGAAGGAAGGAAGATAATTAGACGTAGGGGGAGGAAAAGAGGAGAAAGTTAAAAGGAGGAGAGATGGAGAATGAGAGAAGTAAAAAGGGAGTGAAGAAATAGTTATGACGAAACGGGA
>NC_051410.1:19691349-19691456 GCF_015228065.2 Penaeus monodon
AGAGAAGGAGAGGCCGGAGTGTTAAGTAGAGTGAGAGGAAGCAGAATGAAAGGGGAATAGACGAAAAAGAGACTAGGAAGAAGAGCGATGAACAGACAGGGAAGCAA
>NC_051410.1:19691641-19691796 GCF_015228065.2 Penaeus monodon
ATGCGAGGCAGCGACCCCGGCCACGCGACCGGGGCCTCCTCCCTCCTTCCTCCGGCCCCCCACCACCACTTCCTGCTGCCCCACCACTGCTGTGTATGAGGAAGAACTGGAAAAAAAGGGGGGTGAAAGGAAAGCCTGGACAGCCGATGGACAAA
>NC_051410.1:19692096-19692886 GCF_015228065.2 Penaeus monodon
GTATTCGGAGACTCGTTCCACACCTCTCTCCTGAATCGGGTGTGTATGTACACTTATTCACCATATGTATATACACACCTTTCTGTATACATGCAGGCTTTCACACACCTGAATACATCCACCAACTCGCAAAAAAAAAACATGTTTACAGCACAGCCAAGGGAGGTCAATCAGTCACCTAATTAAATCGCCTTCTTAAAAAAGGAGCCCTGAATATCACTTGGCGATTTCCTAAGGGAACCCAAGCCATGCGAACGGACTGCCTCCCCGAGTGGCCGCTTCAAGGTCCAGGGGTCGTTCACCGACTCTCTTGGGCCGAGTGTGATTTGAGGCCAGAACACGTCGATGGCCGCGCCGAGTGCAAATGACTTGCATTTCAACCCTTCACGTTAGATTATGCATGCGAAAGTAAGACTTCTCTACTTTCCATAAACGTACTACCGTCTTTAAGGCTTAATATCTGTTGGCCTTCGAGATGAATAGCATTGTATCATCCCAACTGCTCTTGATGACACACTTGGCAGTCCCGGGGCAACCCCAACACCTGCCGAACACGTGCGTGAACACCTGCTTGGACCGAGGCTAAGAGGGGAACATCCCCGACAGCTGAATCACCTCAGCCTCTGCATGCCAAGTTTATCTGACATGCAACGCCAGAATTATAGACTAGAGTATTTTAACTTCTAAATATTACTGCAGACTACTGGGGAATGGGAAAAAAAATATTCATATGATGATATTATCAATGTTACTGTAATTGTTGGTATAGTCACCTATCTATTTGTATTGC
>NC_051410.1:19692983-19693731 GCF_015228065.2 Penaeus monodon
GTGTGTGTGTGTGTGTACCCCCCCACCCACTTCCTCGCCAACAAAGTTTAAAGAAAATCGGAAAATCGTGAGCCGCGTGACAATCAAATTCAGTCCTACCGAGTGTCACCGCGACGGATCATAAACCAGAGCCCTTCTGCTCCTAGAACCATCTCGCCGCCAACTTCTACCTCGCCAGAAGAACGAACAAAATAAAAAAAAAGGGGGAAAAAAAAAACCCCCCTGGGGGCCCTCCACCTTTCCCAAAGAAGGACAAAAAGGGGGGGGAAGGGGGAGGGGAAAAAAGGGGAAAGGGAGGGGAGGGGGAGGGGAGGGGGAGGGGGGAAGGGGGGGGGAGGAAAAAGGGGAGGGGGGGGGGGGGAGGGGGGGGGGGGGGGGGGAAAAAAAGGGGGGGGGGGGGGGGGGGGCCCCCCGGGGGGGGCCCCCTTTTTCTTTGGCCAGGGTTATCCTCATCATGTATAATTCCCCAGTTAATACCACTGATTCCGGTCATATACCATCATCTACATCCTTCATTCTGCGTTCCAATCACCCGCTTCTACCGCGTACTGTTCTTCATTGATATCAACGGATCCTCCTTGAACGAGTGAATTTCTTTGGCCTTTGGCTTCCATCATGAGCCGAATAAAAAAAACTTGCAGCTCTAAAAAGAACTGATAATCCTTTAAATGCCAAACCAGATATCTAATGTATAATTCGTAACCCTGCACGCCTACCTCCCTCATCTCTCAACATCGGCGGCACACGC
>NC_051410.1:19694356-19694721 GCF_015228065.2 Penaeus monodon
TACCGTCCCGCCCACTCCATTCTGGCATCAGTCCCCGTAAAAAGAGAGAAAAAATCATCCAAAAAGAAAAGAAAAGGGAATACCGCCAAGACCCATACAATTTTCTTACTTTCGAAGAGAATTCTTTACCTTCCTCATCAAGCAAGCTATATGCCTCCACACGCCGCTCCTTCACAACATCAAATAGGTCTCTCGGTCTCCTGCCAGCCCGACTATTACCCTCTGGCCTTCCTACCAGTCCCAGACCACTGCCCTCTGCCCTGAAGGACCGGTGCCATAACACAGGCCCGTCGCTCCCCCGCTCGTCATCCGGGGGCGCCCTCGCTCAGCCGGGCTCCTGAAGCGATGACAAGTAAGTGCCAGCT
>NC_051410.1:19694746-19695274 GCF_015228065.2 Penaeus monodon
CCTGTTAACAGCTGGTCCCTACTCCCCTTCTACTTACGTGCGCCCCTCTCTTCTATTCTTAACTCAAAAGGTGAGAGGAACTTTTTTCATCCTTCCTCCCTTTCCTTTTTTCTTCCTTTTTTTTCGTTCTCCTCTCTTCTCTTAAGTCTCTTTGCCTTCATTTCTTCGTTGCCAGTGTCGTTTTTGCTTCGGGTCCGCCTCCAGGTGCAAAAAACACAAAGTACATAAAGCTTGACAGATCTCCCGCCCTCAACAAGCGGGACACGAGCAGAACGCGACGTCGAGCTTAAAGCACCGGCGATCTCGCTGGATAATTCTCATAAAATTCCCTAAAAGAAGACGGCGGAGACAGCGACGTAAACGGGAGCAAGATACAGGCAATAGTTGGCACTGCAACAGCTTGGAGTGAATAAGACGCTGTACAGATGGCCGGATGCAAAAACATTTTTAAAGCAATATCTGTTTGTCTGGCTCGCACACACACACCTAAATCTCATATAGATATACACCCTCGTGTGCGTGCGGATA
>NC_051410.1:19695325-19696004 GCF_015228065.2 Penaeus monodon
AGAGTCAACGGTCCATACACATTTGTAACCCACATCGTCAGATATAATTAAAAGAGTTTACTCTTGAAATTATCTTTCCTCGATTCCACATCCGCGGCAGGAGAGGCGCCGAGGGGGGAGACGCGGGAGGGGGTGGGGGTCGGGCTCGGGTCTAGTTTAAACTTAATTCATAAGTTATCTGGAGTTGTTTGAAACTCCCGAAGCTGTCCTAATTCGGAGTCAGTGGAAGAAACGTTCCAGGGAAAACACTCGTCAGTCTCGAAAGGCTGGAACATTCTCGCCGTAATCCGGGCCCCGCCGGACGCGCACTCGGCTCGCGTGGAGGAGGAGGGAAATGCAGGGACATTCATAAGCATTGTTCTTCCGAGTTCGAAGCCCCAATCTGTCTTTGGATGGGTTAATGGCACCCAAGAGGGACGAAATAGGACAATAAAAATACTCAGTTTTATTCACTACTGCTACTATTAACTCGGGCTCCTCTGCACTGACTGCACTTGCAATCAACCTTGTTAACAAAGGCATCATTAATGATGACGAAAATTTACTAGTAACCAAACCTAAAATCATCTACAAACGAACGCTCGTTAACTCCATCAATGTCATTACTAAGTTACCTTCGCTTAATCATAGAGTTGTAATAAATACTTTCATCATTTGACATTTGCCTTCCAGCACAGTG
>NC_051410.1:19696106-19696190 GCF_015228065.2 Penaeus monodon
GTCGTTGCTTAATCTAGCTAAATTGGATTATAATATTAGAATGAAATACTTCTAATTTCGACAGATTTGCACTCTATTGTGCGC
>NC_051410.1:19696278-19697392 GCF_015228065.2 Penaeus monodon
TCTTGTTTTCCTCTCTTTTCTTCGCCTCAGCTCCACTTTTTCCCCGGCGCGAAGTGTCACTCCTTCGCAGACTTCCCTCAGGTGCTGCAGACGCTCCGATCTGATGACTTTCCTAACTTTTTATTCGGTCACAGAGTGTCTGTTCATTCTGCTTTCTCCCCGTGCTGGAGAACTTTTATCATTATGCCTTCCATACTTATTGATCTTATGCCTCTCTCTCTTATTTATCATGCATTTACTTCCCCCTTCAACGTCCATCTCCCCCCCCCCTGGCCTTCGCGAGAGAAAACCTCGCACTCACCAGAGAGTCGGTGACGAAACCCGCGCTTGTTGTGACTGCAGGAAGACGGCGCGGCGACCGATCGTGCCCCGTCACAATCGATAAAGTAAGCTGTATACGTTGCTTGCAGTTGCATGCGCTTGAAGGGGATGGAGGAGGGAGCCGCGTGGGGTGCGAGGTAAGGGGGGGGGAGGGGGTTATAAGGATGCAGGGGCAACCACCTGCCGTGTCAGCGCGAACTGAACTCGCACGCAACGTCTTGCTTTGGTTCCGTGACTCTTTCGTAGATATATGGCTTTGCTTTGGGGACTGAATCTAGGCTGCTGGAAAGGCGAATTTCGGCTCGTCCCCCCCCCTCCTTTTTTTTTTGTATTGGTAACTTAGCAATTCGAATTCGGCCAAACGCCGGGATCCAATTAAGAACATATGACCAAAAACGGAATAATAAAACAAAACTACACAAACAAGGAAGGAAAGGACCGCACACTCAGCACCGCGCCGCCAATAACCCGCGAACGGCGCCTCAGCCAAGCAACTGCAGAGGCGCCGCGAACAAACGAGCGGCGTCAAGCCTCTTCAGCGCCTCCGGAGTCCCCGCCGGCCTCGCTTCCCTTCCAAGGCCAAAAACAACGGCAACAAACAAACAAACAGCTAATATACTAATGTCAGCTGGTTAAAATGACCTTCGGGTTATCGAAGCCGCCACGTGCTCTACGACACAGGGCGAGATAGGCAATAAATAACGCCATTTTAAGCCGCCATAACTCTTTATTGAACACGCTGACACGCGGTGCTACTCGCTCCTCGGGTTTCGTTCTTCGCCAGGCAGATCTT
>NC_051410.1:19697624-19697882 GCF_015228065.2 Penaeus monodon
TTACGCACAACCATGTTAAGACCAATACTCTAAGTCCATACTGCACTCGGCGTCATATAAACCTAATGAGTCAATAGCCGTGTTAAGTTAGTTTTAAATGGTGCGCGCAAGCTGTCTGTGCTGGCGCTGAGGCTGTTCGGGCTGCGGGGGGGGGGGGGACTGATCACTATGGCAGGACTGTGATGACTAATACTCACACAAAAGAGAAATAATTAAATTATAAAATATAGTAAACAAGAACCATCGAGCGGAAGTGAC
>NC_051410.1:19698082-19698230 GCF_015228065.2 Penaeus monodon
TACTCAAAAACAAATAGATATACAAACTACCAAAACCATGGGAGAGAAACTGAATCTGGTGACGCAATGTGAGTGTGAGGACGAGCAGGGTGTGGTAGTTAGGGTAGAAAGGATTATGGTACGTTTTAAAAAAGGAGGCCATGGTACG
>NC_051410.1:19698263-19698332 GCF_015228065.2 Penaeus monodon
TGAAGAACATAATGAGTGTAGGTTTGAAAATAATGGTGAAGATAAGGGTATACAATACACGTCCTGATG
>NC_051410.1:19698391-19698883 GCF_015228065.2 Penaeus monodon
TTTTCTCTTGACGTCAGCAACAAACCCAACCACTGCAAGGAAATGTCATTTTCATCACTGCAATGTGAGAAGAATAGAGTGATAGAGTGATTTTCCTCTCTGCAATTTTCTTCCATCGAAACGGAGCGTGCTTAAAATAACCCCATTAGGCATCATCAAATACACGATTGTATTTTTCTGTCCATTTATTCAATCATTTATCTATAATTCTATTTGCGACGTAAAATGGTTTATAGTCTCATCAAAGAGGAGAGTAAGTCACTATAACCAATCGCTTTATTTTGTTATTCTATTTGATTTTTTTGAACGAGGAAAAAAGGGCGAGACGAAAGAAGAAAAAAAAGTTATTTATAGCTTGATTACGTATTTACGACCCTATTCATGCAAATCAAGCCAGCCCAACATCCGGGTCTGTCCTGTTTACGTGGAATTCACAGGCACTCCCATCAAGGTATAGAGTATACGCTGGCTACCCTTGAATACTGTGTACAT
>NC_051410.1:19699094-19699704 GCF_015228065.2 Penaeus monodon
CACGGAAGACATCTGTCACATCAGGCTCGACAGTGACTGACGAGTAAGCGAACATATTCACCAATTACACCAAAGAGTAACGAAATCCTGCAGCCGTGGACCTGGCAGGGTTGCCTCCCAACGGCCCGTAAGTCACACAAGTCGCTGTCGATGGTTAGCGGTGAGTAATAGTCGTTATGACGTCACGCCAGGGCTGCCAACACTCCCGGTCCTGATGACTAGACGAGGCGGCTTCGCCCTTCGCTCGGATACCTTTCTCGCCCGGAGGGAAGGAGGGGGAGGGCAGGGGGAGGGCAGGGGCAGGGGCAGCGGAGGGGAGCAGGGGAAGGAGGGGAGGGGTGGGAGAAGGGGAATGGGGCAGGAAAGGGGGGAGGGGACGGGAGGGGTGGTATGGGGCGGGAGGAGGCGCAGGGGGCAGGAAGATGGGTAGGGGGCGGAAGGAAGGGCCTCCGGGCAACATCTGCAAGGGTTGTACTACTACTACTACAGCTTCCACCTTTAATCTTAAGTTTTGAAATTATCCCTGCTTTTACAATACATTCTGACCCAGTATCTATAAAACATTCACACTCAACACCATTCACACATAAAACAATCATGGGGCGACACG
>NC_051410.1:19699823-19700014 GCF_015228065.2 Penaeus monodon
CACACCCTGGGTTCGGCACGCTGATCCTCGGGCCATGAATCACTCCCGCCCCCCCGTCAGCCGCTGTAATTGGAATAATGATGATGAGTGCGGGTAAACTAGACGGCTGTTACCATAGAAAGCTCTTTACGGCGTCCTTCACTTCCAAGTGAGATGTAACTTTTCGCGCGGTTGGCCAGGGAAAGGGAAAA
>NC_051410.1:19700098-19701260 GCF_015228065.2 Penaeus monodon
ATAAAGAGTATGTCAATTCAAACCAAACCTACATCAGAGAGAAACGTCTCTTGCTTTCTGCGCCCTCTTCGTGTGCTTTAATGTAGTACATCGTCACTGATGTCACACACCATTCCCGGCAGTCACTCGTCATATATTTCCTAAACGAGAGTCGGTGCACGTTCGCCATTCACCCTCGTGCATGACGCTCCCAGCAGCCGCCTCCGCCTGGGCCGACGCGCGGTGGTCACGCGGAAGCGAGCGCCAGCCTTGCGGAACCCTGTAACAGGCGGGAGTGACGGCCGTCGTGACGCTGTCAGATCATGGGCGGGCCGAGGAGGCAAGCTTCGCGACGAACACTTTGTCACGACGTCTGCGTGTGTCATGCCGCCGGGGCAGGAGGTGCCCACTGCCCCGCGTACTGCCGCCTGCCTAGCCGCTAAATGAAACATCTCCAGCAAATTTTACTACGGATGGTTGGCAAATGCGTTGCGAGGATGTAGATGGGTTCCTTATGCAGCAATAACAAGTATGTAAATAAAGCTAATCTCCCAGAAAGCGAGGACTCACTCAGCCCTATCTCTGCCTACAAGATCATTAAACTTGAGGCTTGGATGAAGAAGAATTTGGGCGAATTTCAACGTTTAATATAATTTCACTTCGAGATGTATCAACCAAGTCGCCGGACAACGCAACCGCCCCCCCCCCGCGCAGTCTCCCTACCGCATGAATGACTCCTCCCGCAGGCCGTGACGAAGAGCACGCTTACGTAAAGGCCGCGATTGGATGTGACTGCGTGTGACGAGTGCATGACGAGCGCGTGACGCGAGGCCTGATCCTGGAGCGGTGACCGGGATACAGTAAACCGCAGAGCTCAGTCGACTCAATAATCCTCGCAAACTACACACGCCCACGCCCACGCGCCCACACACGAGGACGAAATCCCAGCTACTGTACCCACGGACACAGATAGGCAGACTCACAGAGGGCCAGACCCACCCATACTTGGCCTCTTTCCTTCGCCGCCAGACCTGCCCATAAAAACCGACATAAGAATGTGAATGATGTATGGCATTACCCACCAACACGTGGCACTCATGACATACGGGGGCCAACAATAACACCGCCAGGCAAGCTGTCAAAAGGGAGGGCGTGGCTGTGGGGGCGAGTGTGTTTCACTAAA
>NC_051410.1:19701542-19701780 GCF_015228065.2 Penaeus monodon
AAACGTTTACCTAAAAACGTTTTTTTTTTTTCACAAAAAAACGGACTCAGCACGACAGAGACAAAATTTACAGCGACACTTATATAAGAGGTACGTTGAGGTGTCCCGGCGTGTGTACCATACTACCATAAGGTGTGGAACGCAGGCCGAATATGGTAGGCGCTGGAACGATAAGATCAGGTGGTCCTCGGCTCTCGCGTCCACACCCACGGCGACGCACTCGCACGAAGGTGGGGGA
>NC_051410.1:19701980-19702962 GCF_015228065.2 Penaeus monodon
CGGCCCGACCTCCAACCATTCCACAAGCGACTCCCTTTTGGAACCCCACAAACGTCCCTACCAATGGTCACAGATCCCAATTCTCGCCCCCCACCCCCATCCCTCTTGTCCCTATCCCCCGCCCCTCCCTTTAGCCCTTCTATCACCACAAAAGCTCGGAAATGCCTCCTGTTTGAGGGTCGCCCCCATGTCCTGCTGGCCATGTCCTGCGCTGCCTTCTTCATCTTCTTCTGCTGCCCCTGCTTGTCCTCTCCCCATCTTCTTTCTTTGTTGGTGTTGTTCATTTATTCCTTCTGTTCTCCTTCCCCTTTAGCCAGGGGTGATCATGTCTAACGTCTACTGCTTACGATTTCATAATAATCAAATTATGACGGTAAAAATGGGCGGTTATAAAAGTAATGGTCCTCATAGAACTAACAGTAGAAAAAATAATAATTTTAGAAAGTATTAATGATGCAACACTTCTAGCATGAATAGCATCAACACTAAAATAATAGCACTGACAAATGAATAAATGAATAAGCAACTCAAACCAAAAACATAACGAACTTCCTGTGACGTCACCGGATATCCGATGGTTGGCGATATGATATCTAAATTTCGTACTTAATTAATTCATTTTCAAACGGAGAGCGAACTTTTTTTTAAACGTTAGATAAAAGACTGCCTGAAAGCTGCAACGGTTCGGAGATTAACCAATTCGATGGCATTATTGCACATTATTGTCTGCGGATGTTTATTTTCACGCGTATTTTGTCATCGCAATTTAAATTCATCTGCTTTTAAACGAGAGGGTAAATGGCTCTATGCTAAAAAAAAAAATAATGAACAGATTATTTCAATATTAAATCAAAATATTGAAGGCAATCATGATAATAATGAACGACTTGTAATTACAATAACTGGTAATATAACGGCATTTGCAATCCTCCGCTCAGGGGGCCTCGCGACGCGCTCGGCTCCTCCCGTGATGGAGAAGGTA
>NC_051410.1:19703038-19703141 GCF_015228065.2 Penaeus monodon
AAGCCCTTTCCGCGCGAGACCAACACGAACTCCATAACCAGCGGGTGAGTCATGGCTCGCTCGCACTCACGGCCCGCGACGACCGCCAGGCTACGCGACCGGT
>NC_051410.1:19703161-19703435 GCF_015228065.2 Penaeus monodon
TACTCGGCATGCACGGGACAACTCCCATGACCAGTCCGGCCTTATAGAGTCATAGGAGGGCGTGGGGAAAGGGAGGCAGGGTGGTGAATCAACGTGGTGACTCTGGAAGGGTAGGGGGGGGGGGTAGAATTAAGTGGGGAGCGGCCTGAAGAGGAGGGAGGGGGGAGGGGGGTTGCTCCAAGTCTGTCGGTGATGGACAGGACACGTGTGGCGTGGGACAGCCAGGTAGGGCGAGTGCACGAGAGGAGACAGCCGCCCGGAAATAGGTTGTATG
>NC_051410.1:19704767-19704875 GCF_015228065.2 Penaeus monodon
ACCGCAGGAAAGTCCCCCGAAGCAGGCGACCGCACAGGACGAGCAAACCCTATGATTGGCCTACTTACACTTGGCCTTTGTAGGTTAGTTATACTTACATATACAGAG
>NC_051410.1:19705136-19705514 GCF_015228065.2 Penaeus monodon
ATCGCCAAGTGCTCCGCTCGTTTCCCCTTTCCGTCGCGGGCCGATTCGCGCAGCCAAAGCTCGGGTCCGCCGCGTGCGCCCGAGGCAGACGCTGCGTTGTCCAAAAGGGCTTTTAATCCAGCGAAAGTAACTCCTGCGTTATTTGGGGAAACCCTGGCGAATCACGCCCGGCCGCGCCCGCTCTGCATATCCAAGGTAAATATACGCAGATAACATCGTACAATCTCCGAATTTATCCCATTGTAGATGCACAATGTGAATAGAGGAAGGCTGGCAAAGCCGGTGTACGGAAACTCTGTAAACAAGAGACAACAATAATACCCAGTGAACTAAGCACGATTTTTTTTTTTTTTCAGCCGACAGTGTTGAAAGCTTTAC
>NC_051410.1:19705555-19706243 GCF_015228065.2 Penaeus monodon
GGGGGGATCGCGTGATGCCATTAAATCCGACGCGGATAACAATGCAAATGTCACGTCCAACAGCAGAGATTTGTTCGTCTGTGTATTCATCTACCCGGTGACCGTTTTATTTAATTTAATGGAAAACTACTCGGCGCTGTGCTGGTCGACCGCACTCTCTCGCGGCGCCACTGCCTCGACTGCTACGCCGGTAACCGCAATGCAAATGCAATATTAAACAGCGGCTCAGCTTGCACGCGACCCTTTGACACCTTTCCTTTCTCTCTTCGCGTTTACGGCCCCTTCCATCACGCCACCCACCTGTCTTCGCTTTTTTTTTTTCTTTCTCATTCTCTCCTTCGTGTTTTTCCCGCGTCTTTGTTTTTTTTTCTTTCTGTTTCATTCTCAACTCCATGATTTTTTCTTCTGTCTTCGTTTTTCTTTATCGGTCTCACTCTCTACTTCATGTTATTTTCCCTTTTCTTCCTTGCATTCCTCCGTCTCTGTTTCTGATTCATTCTTCTTTCTATTTCTTCCATTCCTTTCATCTTCCTCACACTCTACTATTTTTTTCTTCTCTTTACATCTCTCTTTCTCTACATGTTTATTTTTCTCTTTCAAATGTGCAATTTTATTCTTTCTTTTCTTACTAGCCTGTCTTTGTACCTATCAACACGTGTGGATGTTTGCCTCTTGGTCTGCTTGTGCG
>NC_051410.1:19706615-19706823 GCF_015228065.2 Penaeus monodon
CCGTGCTTCATCTGCCTCTGTCCCTTTTCTCTCCGAACTGCACGAGCGTATGCATGCACGAACTCGCTTGGCTAGACATTTCGGCGGATTCTGTTCACAACACGAGCTCTTAAAAAATAATGAGAAAAATATACACGATACATTTGAAATAAAACCAAGTATACTGCCCTAATTAAGAAACCTTATCACCTACACGCTTCCCACAATC
>NC_051410.1:19706878-19707140 GCF_015228065.2 Penaeus monodon
ACAGCTGACCCGAATCCCGAGCCTGAAAGCCCCGTCTTGAAAGGAGCGACCGAGCACCGGCGTCGCGAGCTAACAGTCCTTCTTTATACAAGCCTGTAACTCTCCTGCACCTGAAAGTGGGCCAGGCCATCGCAGGAGCCGAGACTGCGAGATTACCCTCTCAAGGTCAGGCAACCTCGCCCTCTCGCCGCTGTTATGCCACGCCTGGGAATTCGCCCACAAACTAGACGTTTCTATACTGGCGGTACTTACAAGGGGCTGA
>NC_051410.1:19707295-19707588 GCF_015228065.2 Penaeus monodon
AAGACCTGTGCCGCTCGAACACCCCTCTCACCGTCACGGAGTTTATTACGTACGAAAGGCGAGAGGCGAGTTCTCAGCTGAGTAATCCCGTACGACGAATTGCGCTTCTTTTCCTGTGAAGAATCTCTCTTGCCATCCCCTAGGCGTCGCAGCAACGGCACTCCTCCCGCGAGAACCGGAACAACATTCCCTGCGCTCAAGATCCACCTTTTGGATAAAAGAGGGAAGATAAACAAGGCGCCTCATCTCCCAACGGACAAAATACCTAGCCAGATGGGCGGGGCTCGTAATCC
>NC_051410.1:19707661-19707819 GCF_015228065.2 Penaeus monodon
CGGGCGAGTGCAACGGGGGAAACAATAAGCATGACGGGCCTCTTGTGTGCGCGGTGTCGCAACCTCGCGGAGGCGTGAGCGCGGGAGGCGTTTTCCTCACAGCGAACCTACTTCCCCAAATGTCAACGAAAACTGGCCTTCTTAAAAGTCCCGGCTAG
>NC_051410.1:19707979-19708339 GCF_015228065.2 Penaeus monodon
GTCATAATTGTCAGTCCTTTTGACTGAAGCGAAAGTTCAAGTCCAGAAAGGTTACCGGCCCTTGTGCCTGTTTCCAGAGCTGTTGAAATGTGCTGGATATCGTTCACGCCTTGGTGATCGGCGCGGTGCGAGTGGTATTTATCTGTCTTTCGTTGGGGATTTTGTTAAGATGGCATATGGCTTGTCATTTCCCTCGAATTCTGATTTAATTGGATCTATAATGTATTTCGAGACATGTGCTCAGGAAATTCCATCCTAATGACATCTCTAAGTAGCGTCTTATGTACCATTAAAATCCTTTGAATATCAAACATCGACACGAAATGACACGAGAGCTCCCCCACTATTTCTGTCTCCTCC
>NC_051410.1:19708366-19708786 GCF_015228065.2 Penaeus monodon
CATTCGCCAACCGAAACGAAATAGAACGGTGGTGATGACGCCCCCCCTCCTCATCTCTCTCCCTTGGGCTTAATATTAGACTATTTTTCTTCGTACTTGTGCGTCTGGCAGCGTGGTCCCCTCACCAGCCGCACCTTTTACGGGTCACAAGTTGGCGGGAGAGAGGACGGCGCTATAATTAGATGATTTTACCTAGTTCTTTCCCTATTTCGAGCCAGCGGAGTGCCCTCATTACGGCGGCTCTCATCGAGCGGTGGCTGCAACGCGGGTACAATCAGGCGTTATGCTTTTCATACAAGAATCCCTCAGAGTGAGAGGACACGTTGTATTGGTTTGTCATACCTATATATACACGCCGACCCACGCTGCTCGGTGGTTGAGTGAACAAACCTTTGTATTTATGCAGTATGGCATATGTTG
>NC_051410.1:19710075-19710212 GCF_015228065.2 Penaeus monodon
ATATACGTAACTCTAATAAAATGAATAAAAGCCGTGACCCCCCCCCCCCCCGTTGCACTCGCTCGCCATAAATATCGCCATTAACTGCAACGACAACAAAGCTCCTCACGTGGCGATGCTCCTTGCGGTTGTTGCGG
>NC_051410.1:19710402-19710514 GCF_015228065.2 Penaeus monodon
AACACATGCTGGGAGGTAGTAAAAAAAATCATAATGAGTTTACTTGAACGCATTTTCATTCATTAAAATACCGTCCCCAAAAGATTGCTTCTCGTGTGTTTGTTTGTGCATT
>NC_051410.1:19710643-19710941 GCF_015228065.2 Penaeus monodon
ACGTGCGCGTGCATGTGCGTGTTCGTGCGAGCGTACACCCCTGGGAAGCACGTATCCTTCTTATTCCTCCAGAGAAAGAGAAAAACCTATCTCTCGCATTCCTCCCCACTTGATCCGAGACACTCATCGCCGGAGAATATAATCGGCCGAACGACACAACTCTACGCTTTCGTGCTCTCTAAATTCAATAACGCGAGCGCACTTTCCCAGAATCGCCGGGGGAGTCTGGGGAGTTCCCATTTTTTTCTTCTTTTTTTAAGTCCTTTGTTTTCTTGTCTCCTCGCAAGAAAGCAACCCC
>NC_051410.1:19711173-19711443 GCF_015228065.2 Penaeus monodon
GTTTTGAAAGCCCCGTTACGCTGAAATAAGTCCAAGAGTCAATATGTTGCAAAGCTAAACTAAAGTGCGGGGAGATGTGCGTGTTCCTTGGCATTTTCTCCTTCAAAACAGGAAATGGCTTGAAATACAGAAAAACGTCCCAGAAAAAAAATCTTGGTCAAAACCTCGTAAACATCCGATGTTTTTTTTATGTTTCCCCCTTCCACTTGAACTTTATTTATTCACTATTATTATCATATTTTGTTTTTGCAAATCATACCTGTTACTAAA
>NC_051410.1:19711520-19711783 GCF_015228065.2 Penaeus monodon
GTGATCTATCTTCATCTACCACTTTCCCTATCTCTTTCTCTGACATATCTTACTCCTCTTGGCATCCAGATATTCTACTATGTCAAGACGCTCCCAAAAAACCTTTCCCTCCTCCCTCTTTTCCCCCTCCGGCACCCCTCCCCCCCTTGGCATCACCTACCTGCCTCACATACAGCCAAATACACCAAAAAACACCCAAAACATCGTCTGGTCATCACTTAGCTTTGACGTCACAGCAGAGGAACCTTCTTGATGGTAGATGA
>NC_051410.1:19711813-19712278 GCF_015228065.2 Penaeus monodon
GAGAGAGAGGAAAAAAAATAAGAAGGAAGAGAGGAAGGAGAATGGAAATAAAAAAAACATACCTGAAAACACTGATCATGATACAGTCGAATAAGTGTACAACGGCAGTGTACAGACCCCAACCCTTCTCCTTCTACTACGCACACCACCAAATAGGAGGGAGAGAAAATAAAGCGCCCCTTTTCGTTATTCCGGCTGAAAGAAGTCGAAACTACGCCACCTTTTAATCTATACCAGACCCTCGCCACCACCGTCAACACCTACTGTACACCCTGGGCTATATACACCACCTACACCGTCGTTAATACACCTCACCCTACGGCCGATTCGAGATACACACCTGTTTTCACTCTTTCTATTCACTCTACTTGAATCACAGGTTTCAGGACGGGGCCCGAGTACCGTGGGAGAAGCGTCGTCACTGCAAAAGGTAGGTTCACGATCAAACACTCGTCTCAGAAGGAA
>NC_051410.1:19712312-19712408 GCF_015228065.2 Penaeus monodon
GAGTAAACATCAGGAAGTAAATCCTGCAAAAAAAAAGGGATGAGTGGTTTCTCGCACTCACGACCCGGCCCTGATTACATGGACACGTAAGCTCTC
>NC_051410.1:19712642-19712712 GCF_015228065.2 Penaeus monodon
ACCACAATGTTGAAAGTACCTAAGACCCAACCACCCTTTACCCTTGACGGCGCCCTTTATCTCCCCTCAA
>NC_051410.1:19712778-19713233 GCF_015228065.2 Penaeus monodon
GATCCCGGAAGGGCCAGAGAGAAAAAAAATTGAAAGAGAATCTGCCACATTTTTGGATGTACCTCAACTCCTCACGGCCGGACTCGTTAGCGGCTTGGGTATCACAAAGCAGCGCCCCCCCCCCCCCTGAAGCCGCTGCTTTTGGACGCCGCTCAAATGCCCGCTGTTTTTTATGGGCCAAGCATAAGCACTCGAGTGGCCGATGGCCCTCCAGGCACTGCCGCCCCGAGGATATATATGTCCTCCTGCAGGCGCTCGCTCGTGGCTCCTGTCTGAGGGGAGTCTGTCCGCGGGCTTCCGGACTTTCTCGTTGGTTATAAACAAGATGTGGAAGCGACTGTCGTAACACCGTTGTTGCTGCGCTAATACACATCCAGGAATATTCATACAAATATCCCCCTACATGCACGCAAATTCGACCCACTTACCAATTTACCAATACATGAACGCGCACG
>NC_051410.1:19713289-19713442 GCF_015228065.2 Penaeus monodon
AAGTGGCGTGGGCACGTAATGCTAGGTTTGGCTCCCCTGAGACCCGCTGGCACACTGCCTTTCCTCCTGCAAGCGAGCTCCTCCCGGGGGCGCTGCAGAGATGCTAGCAGAAGAGGTCGGGGAGGTGGGGGGGAGGCAACGTGGGTAAAGAAG
>NC_051410.1:19713572-19713782 GCF_015228065.2 Penaeus monodon
AAAAAAAATCACCTTCATCACACCAGATCCCCCTCCCCCCATTGTCCCGGCCCAACCCGCCTCCGCTTCCTCAAAACGCCGTAATCACGAGGCTTCCGAGCGCTACGTCGACGGGGTTTCGCTTCCCCTTATCGAGGCGGGCCAGAGACGGGCCTTCGTCTCGCCCGACGCCCACACGCCCACGAAGGAATGTAATCAGCCCCGCTCGAG
>NC_051410.1:19715144-19715243 GCF_015228065.2 Penaeus monodon
ATCAATTTATAATTACAATTGCAATTGTAATTTTCGTTATAAACATTACTACAGTTTTACATATATTGGGGGGTGGATGGGAATGAAAATAAAATGTCC
>NC_051410.1:19715303-19715454 GCF_015228065.2 Penaeus monodon
CATTGCCGCCATCGGAATCATCAAACCTTTCTTCCTCTTATTCCCAGGCAAACGTATTTATATCCGATCTTCTTCAAATTCATCCGCGGACTCTCGGGATTGCCACAGCGGGGTCTACGCCCTCTATCGCGGCCGGGCCAGGTGGGCGTGT
>NC_051410.1:19715491-19715573 GCF_015228065.2 Penaeus monodon
TGACAGGTGTTCGCGGCCTGCTAACTACGCCCGCGCAGGTGTGGAGACAGACGAGCGAACACTTGCGGTTGTCGGCAGGACC
>NC_051410.1:19715638-19715770 GCF_015228065.2 Penaeus monodon
GGGGTGTGATGAGCATGTTGTTTTTCGTAAAGGGTGAATTTGCTGACTTGCTAAATTACTGATCCTTTTTCCCCATTCACGGATCACTATATGGGTCGAGCATCACTGGAACCGAGCTATACAAGCCGACGG
>NC_051410.1:19715824-19716691 GCF_015228065.2 Penaeus monodon
CCTTCACACACATACGCATGCACGTCCACCCCTGCCTGAAAAAAACATACACGCCCATGTAAGAATAAACTGTATCCCCTTCCCCCAGGCTGTGATTCCCGCAATTCCCGGGCCACACAACTAACACGGACTTCGCGGCCAACGATTCACAGGAATGATTCCAGATCCGAATTTCTATCTCGTATTTCCGTTGTGATCATGGTTGTTCAAAAAAAAGAGAGAGAAAAAAAAGAAAAGGCACGAAGGCCAAGGGGATTTATAGAGCACATGTTCAACGTTCATGAATGAACAGATTGAATGAACTATATTCTCGCGTCGGTTTGTTTATATCTAATATCGGTCATGCCAAATTGATCTCTTTTTTTTATCTCACAAAATATTTGTTCAATACAGGAACACCATTAAATTATTTTCCCCTCGAATTCTTATCTGCCGCAATTATGCATTCAGATTTATTTTTCACGCAAGCCGAATCTCATTAATATTAATTTCGTCCCCCCCTTTTTTTTATTCACATCAATCTAGAATAAGCGAGCTATACAAAGTCTGGAATGGAAGCCGGCAAAGGAGAAAAACGCCGATAATGTACAACCTTAAAAATGCGTGACGGCTTTTTCCCCGTAAACAAAACCCACATTCTCCCCACATTTCTAGTCCGTAATGCCACCCTTAGCCACGATTATCCCCGACGGTCATGGACGTCTGCATTATCATAACCGCATGGCAAGGCATGCTCTTCCCCTACTCGCACGGGAGCGCAGAACTAGGAGGGAGTCGGGAGCCTTTCGTTGGCGAGGAAAGGAGGAGACGGCCGCGCGGCGAGCTGGGGAGGCGGCCGATGGACTGCCAGACAGGAGCTAATACAGC
>NC_051410.1:19717021-19717750 GCF_015228065.2 Penaeus monodon
ATTTTCAGTGTCAACGAGGCATGACACGGCAGATGGCTTCCCCCCCCCCTTTATCATGCGTGTCACAGAGGCGTCCTATCCCATCGTTCATAACTGTCATGGGCGATATTATAGCTTATATGGCAGTGTGACATGCTCGCAGTACGTGTCGGGCGTCTAATGAAATGTGTACTCAAGCTCTTCGTAGTACTCATAAAACGAGTACAGAAGATCCTTGTGAGGGTGATTTGTCTTACGTAAGAGCGCCCTCTATGCTAAGGGCATATGAATTCCCATTTCAGCCACGTCATCAGGCCTTGCTGGTTAATGCCGGCGCAAGGTCGTCCTCCGGCCGTAACGCTATTGTCACTGCTAATAACACGTTCAAACATGGCCTCTGATTACTCGTCTCCACCTACCTCCCCGTCACTACACCACACACTATTCAGATTAACCGCCCTTCACTATATTCATTGCCATCATCTCGCCCCGTGGTCCTCACCATCCACACTTTCTCGAAACACAATAGTTTGCTCTATAAATTTGCTTCACTGTACTTCACTGTCCTTGACCGCATGACTCCCCACACAGAGCTTTAAGCCACGCCTTTTTGCATGAGCAGGTAAAAACGAGAATAAAATCCACTCGTATCTATCGTAAACCTCTTACGCTGCTTGGAGACACTTAAGCGGCAGGTCTAACCACCAGACGGAGGTGTTGCCCGAGGGAAGCCGTGCGAGTGCATGGGAC
>NC_051410.1:19718152-19718224 GCF_015228065.2 Penaeus monodon
TACATCCTGCCTGATCAGCGTCTCCCTCTAGTAGGCCTTGACTCCGAACACAGATTTTCTCTCGCTAAGGTT
>NC_051410.1:19718260-19718582 GCF_015228065.2 Penaeus monodon
CGTGTAGGGGCGTGTCTCCTCTCGCTACACTCGGTGGGGTTTGCGCCGTCCGGAAGCCTCATGACCGCGACTGGGTGATATAAATGCATTACAAGTCAATTATACCATGGCACATCAGGGAGGGATATCTAAATACTATCATGGGCCAAACAATGATCTTTTTTTTTTTTTTACCGTGAATTATTGAGTGCCATGCATAAATATACATACGTGCATGTGTCTGTCCCTTATAACTGCGAAAACAAGCGAACCACTTCGAATTGGAGAGATGTCCATCACCAATCTCTCAAGTCTACGGCAAACACACGCCACTTTCTAAAAC
>NC_051410.1:19718761-19719022 GCF_015228065.2 Penaeus monodon
TAAAGCAAAGTATGCAGGTGACCCCCAACACGAGCACAGACGTATCCCGCTATAAAGGAGCCAACAATCGAGTCTCTTCAACACGGGAAAGAAAGCTAAGTAAACAAGATTATTCCTCCACGTGTAAGATTCGGCAACCCAGGTCAAGGTGAGGTCTGTTTGTGTGCCTGTAATTGTGTAACTGACTGTATAATTCACCTTGAATAAAAATTAAATTCAAAATCAAGTGAACTGATTGGTACTTTTCGTGATTTGGGAATT
>NC_051410.1:19719513-19719650 GCF_015228065.2 Penaeus monodon
CGTTAACCCCGTGCTCCCCCTCCGCAAAGCAGAAAGAGGGAAGAGGGCGAAGAGAAGGAGAGAGGGGAGAGGGGAGCAAGAGGTGTGACACAGAGGATAAGAACGCAGGCGAGGAGGTGAGAGGGGAGTGAGTGACT
>NC_051410.1:19719692-19719845 GCF_015228065.2 Penaeus monodon
AGCAGGAGGCGGAGAGGAGGCAGGAGAAGGAGAGGAGGCGGGAGGGGGCGGTGGGAGGGGACGGGAAAGAGGGGGGGGAGGTGAGCGCCACATTCCTAGACACTTCCGGTGTATCTTCGCAGTCTTTCGTCGCCTTTCTGAAATCTTTGACGA
>NC_051410.1:19720079-19720294 GCF_015228065.2 Penaeus monodon
CATTTACTTTCAACTTTATTTTCCTTCTCTCTCTCGCCCTTAATGGTTCGTGATTTTTTTTATAACGTTCTTTTTTTTTTTTATACCCGAAGACATTTTCATCAGGGCCTGGGGTAAGATTTTCCTGAATGTCGGCGGGAGTGAACGAAACCCAACGCGTGATTCGATACTTTTTTTACGCATCTAACGGAAAAACTCCTTCCTTCTCCCTCGAA
>NC_051410.1:19720670-19721328 GCF_015228065.2 Penaeus monodon
AGCTAAGAAAATAAAGATGCCTTAAGCTCGTCGTGATGAGGGCGGCGGCGTGCAGCCTCTCCCGCCCATGTCCTCCGGGGAGCCTCTGGCCCGAGGCGGCAGCTCGAACCCCTTCCTCCTCCTCCCCTGCTCTCTCCTCTTCCTCATTCTCCTCCTCAGGCCTTCACTCTCTCTTGCTCATTCTCCTGCCTCCCCTGCTCCTCTCCGTCTTCCTCATTCATCCTCCCCGCTCTCTCGTATCATCATTCTCCTCCCCTCCCCTGGCTCTCCTATTGTCATTCTCCTCCTCCTCCCCTGTCTCTCAGTCTTCCTCATTCGTCTCCTCTCTTTCTTGTTCTTCTGCTTTCTAATCACCCTATGCATATTCTATTCCAATCTTCTCTTTCTCTTCATTCTTAGCTCTTTCTGTTTCGTCTTTTCCCCTTCCTCTTCATTTTTTTTTTTTACTTTTTCTACTTTTCCTTTCTTCTTTCTTTTTATTCCTCCAACTCCTCCATTTCCTTTCCCTCCTTTCTTTTTTTTTACTTTTATTTCTTCTTACTGGCCCTCCTCTTGCTCCTGTTTCGTTTCTCTCTAATCTTATTCTTTTCTCAATAGTTCTCCTTTACTGTTGTCTGTCCGTGATGAATATTAAATTTATATATATTATAGAATAAGT
>NC_051410.1:19721496-19721872 GCF_015228065.2 Penaeus monodon
TAGTTATATACAATAATATGACTTTGTTATAATAGTAGATTATATATATATGATAGTATAGAATATATACATAGTAGTAAAAAGTAATAGTAATATAGTATATCAAATAGATATATATATACTGTCTAATAAAATATGAGAGGAAGATAAGATATAATAGTGGAATATGAAAGATATGAATACATGATATAAGATACAGAGTATGAATATGAATGAGTATATGAGTACATGAGATATGAGAGGAGAGATAGTATAATATCGATATATGATATTATATATATATAGGATGGATGATATCATAGTAAATAGAGTAATATAATCTAGATATTAGTAGTATTATCGATTTATACTTATCTATATCTTACTATAAGATAAT
>NC_051410.1:19721977-19722050 GCF_015228065.2 Penaeus monodon
AAAAATGTAATAGTAAAGTAGTAGTACGAAAAGGACAAACCGTTTAACCCCGTGCTCCCCTCCGCAAAGCAGA
>NC_051410.1:19722093-19722162 GCF_015228065.2 Penaeus monodon
CATGAGGTGTGACACCGAGGATAAGCCCGCTGGCGTGGAGGTGAGAGGGGAGTGAGTGACTGGGGGAGG
>NC_051410.1:19722195-19722331 GCF_015228065.2 Penaeus monodon
AAGCAGGAGGCGGAGAGGAGGCGGGAGAAGGAGAGGAGGCGGGAGGGGGCGTGGGAGGGACGGGAAAGAGGGGGGGAGGTGAGCGCCACATTCCTAGACACTTCCGGTGTATCTTCG
The DNA here is from genome assembly GCF_015228065.2 of Penaeus monodon. NCBI lineage: Eukaryota > Metazoa > Arthropoda > Malacostraca > Decapoda > Penaeidae > Penaeus > Penaeus monodon. The sequence continues at coordinate 19,722,313 of NC_051410.1, forward strand.
CAGTCTTTCGTCGCCTTTC
>NC_051410.1:19722619-19722890 GCF_015228065.2 Penaeus monodon
TTTTCTTTCCCGTCGTTTTTTTTTCTTCTTCTTTTTTGTCAGTTCGATTTTTTTTTCATTTACTTTCAACTTTATTTTCCCTCTCTCTCTCGCTTAATGGTTCGTGATTTTTTTTTTTATAACGTTCTTTTTTTTATATACCCGAAGACATTTTCATCAGGGCCTGGGGTAAGATTTTACTGAATGTCGGCGGGAGTGAACGAAACCCAACGCGTGATTCGATATTTTTTTTACGCATCTAACGGAAAAAACTCCTTCCTTCTCCCTCGAA
>NC_051410.1:19723215-19723326 GCF_015228065.2 Penaeus monodon
GCCTTAAGCTCGTCGTCATGAGGGCGGCGGCGTGCAGCCTCCCCCGCCCTTGTCCTCCGGGGAGCCTCTGGCCCGAGACGGCAGCTCTGACCCCTTCCTCCTCCTCCCTGC
>NC_051410.1:19723941-19724088 GCF_015228065.2 Penaeus monodon
CACACACACATAGAGAGAGAATTAAAAATCAGCCTCAGTTCGACACGTGATCCTATCAGGACACAGCCAAGTCCTTTCATGTCGCCGCTCTGGGATATTAGGATATTAGGAGCGTCGCCATCCTTGGGCTCTGTAGGATAATCCGTT
>NC_051410.1:19724166-19724701 GCF_015228065.2 Penaeus monodon
ATGATGGGAGGAGGGGAAGAGGGTAAGAAAGGGGAGAGGGGAGGAGGGAAGAAGGGGAGAGAGGGGAAGAGGGGAAGAGGGAAGAAAGGGGAGAGTGGAGAAGGGAAGAAAAGTGAAGAAGGAGAGTGAATAAGAGAGGAGGCAGGAACGAACAAGGAGGTGAGCCGACCGAGGGTAGACAAGGGGAGAGGCGGGGAGCAAGGACCGGGGTGGCGTCACGTACCGACCCCTCCATTACGGCGCCACAGATCCCGCCCCGACCCGTAACCCGAACCGATCTGGCGGTCATCATCGGTCGCACGTCATCCCCCAATCAAGGCGGTGCCGCACGACCGACGCCGGAGCTGCCTCGCTTAACCGGCGCGCGATCACTTACGGCCGCCCGCGCCACGAGGCGAGCGCGCCCTGACTTCGGCTTATCTGCGCTGTAGTGGGCGGGGGATATGTATTATTTTTTTTTCCCATTTTATTTTTTATCATCGTCGTTTTCTGTATATATTTATGATGTCTATCCGCCTACGCCTCTGTTTCTTTG
>NC_051410.1:19724812-19724986 GCF_015228065.2 Penaeus monodon
GCACGCGGAGGCGACTGTGTGAGCGGCCTCTGCCTCCGAGTCCCACAGCGACGCGCGACGCGAACCGCCGCAGCCTCGGCGCTATGACAGATCCCCAGCCGAGCAATCGCAGGCGAGATGTTGTTCTTGACTCGCATGTTTGTAGTTCTTGCATCCGGCGTGCAATATGAGCGT
>NC_051410.1:19725228-19725316 GCF_015228065.2 Penaeus monodon
AAAAAATGGATGGGGGGGGGGGTGACGTTTCTCTACACACTTGGATCTTTCTCTCTCTATCCTCTGATAGATCCTATCCTCTCTATTC
>NC_051410.1:19725490-19725599 GCF_015228065.2 Penaeus monodon
CTTGTTTAAGAAATACGGTCTGATTCAGTAATGAATTCCTGCTCCTCTTCTCTAATTGGTGCAAAAACTGCAACCTTTCTTAAAATGAATGCAAACACATGAAATCAGC
>NC_051410.1:19726131-19726522 GCF_015228065.2 Penaeus monodon
ACAGGAAGCAGTTATAAAAGGCATTACCTATCCTGGCGCTGCCGTGGGAGAGGAGGAGGAAGACTGGCAGATTGAGGAAAAAAAAATCATGGCGCAGAGTCAACATCATCACGCGGCTTTACGAACGCAGATGAATCCAATTTCAACATCTGCAACTTGCAATTCATCCAACAACAATGCGGCGCCGAAGTAAAGCATTCAGCGAAGACAAAACTCATCATCACCGCCGATTCCTCATTATTTCTTCACGACAAACGGGTAAAAGAACACGTTTGGCTTACTCATAATCAGTGGCGTCCTTTGATACCAGAGGGAACGCCAGATAGAAAACGAGGCAGGGTATCAAGCGCAACAGCAAAAAGAACAGCGGACGGAACACGAACCAAGAGAC
>NC_051410.1:19726747-19727365 GCF_015228065.2 Penaeus monodon
TGACAGAGCATCAGACAGAGCACCAGACAGAGCATCAGACAGAGCATCAGACAGAGCACCAGACGGAGCACCAGACAGAGCATCAGACGGAGCACCAGACAGAGCACCAGACAGAGCACCAGACAGAGCATCAGACGGAGCACCAGACAGAGAACCTGACAGAGCATCAGACAGAGCACACAGACGGAGCACCAGACAGAGCACCAGACAGAGCACCAGACTGAGCACCGACAGAGCATCAAGCAGACATCATACAGGCACCAGACAAGCACCAGACAGAGCATCCGACGGAACACCATCCTATTTCATATGCAAGTCATATACCTAATCCATATTGCAACGATCTACCCGATCATCAGTTATGAAAAGCACTGTTCCGGCGTAGATGGCCACAGATTACACATTATCCCCGAAATAACTATATGCAAAGAAATAATATTATATATGTGAATAATGTATCATCAGATAAATTACATCAATTAACCTTCGGATATCACGTTATCTTAAAATGATATAGACAAAATAAATAGTTATCTGTGGATTTCCGAAGTTAAAACTCTCGAATCGTCTTTAAGATACGCAATACCCCCTACTCACCTCTGTCATCCAATGACCATA
>NC_051410.1:19727489-19728177 GCF_015228065.2 Penaeus monodon
GAGTGGATATATTCTGGACAGGACCGAGGGAAGGAAGGACTTCTTTCTTTAACGGGGTCATTCGGTAGGGGGGGGAGAAGGTACCACCCCTTCTCTGGCCCGGACGCCCCCCTCCCCCCTCCCCGCCTCCCTATCTGAAAACAGCTTCATTCTTCCCCTCACCCCGCTCTCCATTTCCTCTCCCTTCTTCCCCCCCTCCTCAAATCCAAATCCCCTCGTCTTTCCCCCCACCCCAACCCACCCGAATACCCCCACCCCTATCCCCTCCTCACACCCTAAACCCCAAACCCCTTCCTTCCCCACCCCATCCCCTCCTCACACCCTAAACCCCAATCCCCTCCCTTCCCCCCTCCACCTCCCTTTCCCCCACCCCAACCCCCCTCCCCTCTTCCCCCTACCAAGCGTTACCATGGCAGCCTCCAAGATCTATTCTACAATGGCGTAAATTCGATCTACTTACCCGGCTGTCGCCTTCCTCTGGTACCCGTCCACCACATACCTGAAAGTAAATCAGCCATTTTCAGAACGGGTCACGCATGAAAACGAAAGTGAAAGGTATTGTTGTCATGACAAATACGGCGAGAAACAGACAAATACGAGAAGAAAGACCCAGATCTAAATTCACTCTTTCTTGGCTTTTGTTTGCGAAGAAAACATTCGAGACATTACATTGTAATTTCTTTAAGTG
>NC_051410.1:19728501-19728610 GCF_015228065.2 Penaeus monodon
TAATCTTTATATATATTTTTATGTATCAGATCGATTTAAAAGTCTGTGTCTTACCAATATAAACAATCACTTTCTACAAATTCTAAGATGGTGATTCCCACGTACACGA
>NC_051410.1:19728705-19728938 GCF_015228065.2 Penaeus monodon
CTCAAGTTATGGAAACTAATCCTACAGCCTCCTCGGATTTCCCTTTCCATCTGTGGAATTTCGAGGACAGATTTTTCCATTATAGTAAACACGCGCGTGAGATGAACATGATGAACGTCCTGAAGATAATCTGTCACGTGTAAGCTCGATTCATAATGCAGTCGGTTTCAGGTCAGACGTAGCTTAATGTGTAACAGAGGAGACAATTTCTACCCTCGCCTTGTCTTTCCCTT
>NC_051410.1:19729142-19729224 GCF_015228065.2 Penaeus monodon
GCACGTACCATCAACACCACCTGCCATGTCGATTTATCTTCCAAGATCCACCCGAAATTTATACGACAAACACAGTGGCTCA
>NC_051410.1:19729391-19729538 GCF_015228065.2 Penaeus monodon
TATTCTGACCATTCGAATCTGAACGTCAGGCGAGCGTGCGTGCCAGAACAAACAGCGCAACGTGATTATCATTTGTCCAAACGCAAGGGATCCTGGGAGCGGCTTCCAACCCGAGGCGAAACGGCTTACAAGATCAAAATGGATTCG
>NC_051410.1:19730055-19730163 GCF_015228065.2 Penaeus monodon
CGGCGCGAGCCATAATGCATGCACGGCAGGGGAGAGCATGACTGCCATCAGCGGACTCGGGGCAGGCCGTGACCTCGCTCGCCCCGCTCGACTTAGCGGCCGGTGCGC
>NC_051410.1:19730489-19730592 GCF_015228065.2 Penaeus monodon
CACGAGCTGTGATTCATGGTCACCTTTATAACGGAGTGCGATTGCTCGTCCCTTGTTTGGCGGCGCCTCGAGAGCCGGCGGTGCCCTGCGACCGCCTTATACG
>NC_051410.1:19730619-19731117 GCF_015228065.2 Penaeus monodon
CTCGCGCTCCTCCGCCCCTCGCGCTTCGGGAAAAACGGTCACTTCGCAGGCGGTCGAGATGGACAGACTACACACTCTCTCTGCCACGGATTTATTTATCTATATAATTCTTTAAAATAAGGATATTTTCACTCAGTTCGTTCTAGTTTAACCCTTGAAAAAATCCAGTCACCAAAATATGGATGAGTCCATCTTTTTTCTTCTTATAGTTTTGCTCTTTAAAAATCAACCGATTTACGCAAATAAGGACATTCTCCCCCACTCACTTTTCCCCAACACTCTTACTTTTGAATCAGCCTCTTAAGCCTTCACCGTGGTCATCCCCGCACACACATTTCCCCTCTGCCCTGGAGCCAGCAGGAGGCATCGGCCGAAGGACTGCCGCGGTGAGGGTCAGCATGGGGAGGGGGGGGGGGGTGCCGAGGGAGTGGGAGGACTTTTTCGATAAGACGCGGCGCTAGGTATTTCCAGCACGATCCTTCCACTCCACATGTCCGG
>NC_051410.1:19731542-19733277 GCF_015228065.2 Penaeus monodon
CTGAGGCGTCCCTTTCATTCCAACAATTACTCGAGCTCGACGCCGCCTCCGCCTTCACCCGGACCTCTTCAAGGGATCTGTTTGTTATTTTTATCAAGATGACTTCAAGAATATAGCCTTTATCGAATCGCTTTGCGGGACTGTGTTCGAGGAAAGTCATAATAACGGTCCTTGTTTCCAATTCCTCATATGGAGCGACCTGTCTCCAGTCATCTGCAAGCACGCCACAGACAGACGCGCCACAGACAGACACCTACCAAATATCCTTTCCTCTTGACACCCCCCCCCCCCCTAGGGCAGGAGCGACGGCGGAGGGCAGCAGATTGTGACAATTCATTCATGGCGACGTCCGTGCATGAATCAAAGCGAGTCGGGTCGGTCACCCCGCCATGCGCCGCTGCGCCCCCCCCTCCTCCCCCTCTTCCCGGATGCTCCCCGCGCCTTTAAGGTCTAACCCATTCGCCCCCGGCCGGCAAATCCGACCTTATCGACACCTTGGACTGCACGGTCTCTGGGCGGCGTCGATGTCGTCACAGAATCTAGAGTTAAGCTGATTGACCTGGATCCCGGCGCGAGAGGACGGCGTGCCTCCGCTTAAGCAATAAAGCTTTGTTTGTAACACCTGATTCGAGGACGACCTCGCGGCTGACAGGCGAGCGTCGCGGTGTGGCTCGCCGGCCCACGCCAGATGTAGGACAGGCTTGAAAGTACTGTCTGGGGACGGGTGTCTCGGGGCACGGGCCTCTCTGGGGTACATGTGTCATGGGGTACGTGTACCATGGGTATGGGTGTCACGGGGTTAGGGTGTAACGGAGTAAGGGTGTCACGGGGTACGGTGCCATGGGGTATGGGTGTAACAGGGTACGGGTGCCATGACTCCAAGTATCGTGAAAAACAGTTAAGAGATTTTCCCACAAGTGATGACTTGAGGGAAAATCTTTTATATAAAATCTTTATATAGCCTGTTTAAGGAAAAGGTATCAGTCAGGGTTCCGTACTCGCATGCCAGCTTGTCATCCGGGGACACGCAAAATACAAGACCCACCACTGCGAGGGACAGAGAAAAATATATATCACCCACTCATGCAATATATTGATGCATTCCCTCCCGCCCGCCTGTAATTACCGCGCCCCCTCTCCTCTTCCCCTTCCCCGTTTTCTATTTATTCACGTCTTGACGCACGCAAAAACAGACAGATAAACGTAATAAAAGTATAATAAAATCTAATACCAAGGAAGAAAAATAAGATGAATATGAAGAAAAATAAACAAAATTAAATAAAGTAGATAATAATAAATAATATAAAATACAACGTAACGAAGCAAAAAATCATAACACAGTGAAATAAGATTAAAAAAAAGTTTAAAAAACTCAAGATATAGCTGTAACAGCGTAAAAGACAACAAACAGTAAAAAAAAAGAGAATAAAAACCCAGCCATAATCAGGCCGAAGAGCCAGGGCGGATCCGTCGCAAGCCTAGTTGAGATATCACGCGGATTAACCTCCTTGATAACACAGCCATCATCCGGGACTCTCTGTGGGCACCGCGCGAGGGCCGTCTCGCGGTTACGAGACCCCGTTACAGCGCCCTCCCGTACTCAGCCCGGCGCCATTTGCCAAGCGGCTTTACATGGCACTTTAGGCAAACACTAACCTATATTCTTCGCAGACGAGGGCCAGGTTAGGGGTTCTTAAAAATCGAGTTGGGGGGGGAATGAATAGCACGTGTGTAT
>NC_051410.1:19734149-19734275 GCF_015228065.2 Penaeus monodon
GGGCGGAGGCGCTGGGCACCGAGGTTCCGGCGGCGACCGAGCGGCCGAGTCGCTGCTTGAACGGCCTTTTGCTTCGCTCTAGGACGGTCGTTATTGCTCCTTCCCCATGCATCTTTCGTAGCTCCT
>NC_051410.1:19734722-19735231 GCF_015228065.2 Penaeus monodon
TAGCCAGGTTATCGAAATGGTGAAAATCTGAATTGAAATTCATCATTCTCTCTCTCTCTTTTTCGTTTCTATTGTACGATGCGGAAAGAAAACACAGAAAAAATAAGAGGTAAGTGAAAGAAAGACCAATTAACTTAACATGACCGATTCTCTCGCATTTCCATCCAAATTAATTGGCTGTGCTTCGGAAATTTTACATCTTTTATGCCATTTTTGTTATTACATTCTTTGTTTGACTTGCTTTTAAAAAGAGAATTTTATAGGCACTGGAAAGGAGAAACACGGGAGGGAGGAAGAGGAGTAGGAGGAGTAGGAGGAGAGGGGGGAGAGAGGGGAGTGGAGGGAGGGGAGGAGGGACAGAGGGGGAGGAAGGGAAAGAGGGCAGGGGAGGGAGGGGAGGAGGGACAGAGGGGGAGGAAGGGAAGGAGGGCAGGGGAGGGGAAGAGAAAATTGGTAAGTAAGGTGAGAGGGAACAGGAGACAGGAACTTGGTGGAAGTGGGTTTAGCAG
>NC_051410.1:19735928-19736359 GCF_015228065.2 Penaeus monodon
CCTTCTAAGAGGATTCGTCCCCGAAGATAGGCAAGGCTTTCATCTAGGCTCACCCTTGAACTTTATATCCGAAAGAGTAACAATAATAATACCAACAGCCAGAACACGAAGGGCCGAGCGGCAGTGACAAGAGCGCCGGCCACAGAATCTCTCCTCGACGGAAGGGAGGTAATAAGCGATCTCCCGAAGGCGACACAGCCACGGCTGGAGGGTGGGATTAGCCCCTTCGTTCATGCGTGTCTGGCGTCAGGGTTTAATTGGCTGTGCATTCGACTGCGTAGGCTCCGGCGGCGGCAGTGTGGCTCGGCCTTGGCATGCTCCCTCACCGCCCTCGTCGCCCTCGCCGCCCTGGGCCGCTCGACGTAACCCGAGTCTCACGGAACTACTTATGCACTGGCGCGACCCGCAAGTCGCCCCTCGGCCCTACGCCA
>NC_051410.1:19736705-19736790 GCF_015228065.2 Penaeus monodon
ACGAAAAAGGACAATACGTTAGATAATTAACTCCAACATCCCCTCTCTATCCGTTTCCCTTCTCTCTATCCTTTCTCCTCAATAC
>NC_051410.1:19737184-19737795 GCF_015228065.2 Penaeus monodon
GGGACGAAACAGGTGGACCGGAGCCTTTTCTTGCGGCTGATGCAACGCGGACGGGGAGCCAACGGTCGAAAATTTCGGTTGCCGGGATTAGCGGCGTCGCGGGCATGGGAAGCCCAACGGTCGACGAATGGGCGGGCGAGACGTCTCATAGTAGTCCTGCGAGGCGGGATGCCTACTTTGAGACGAGACAGGACGGCAATGATGAGACGAAGCGGGACACCTAGGAGAGGCAGGCGGGCCGAGGCGGGAGGAGCAGGAGGCGCGGCAGAACGACCGAGACAAAAAAGGTGGGACGACCACCACGAGACGAAACAGGGAGGACGACCACCACGAGACGAAACAGGGAGGACGACCACCACGAGACGAAACAGGGAGGACGACCACCACGAGACGAAACAGGGAGGACGACCACCACGAGACGAAACTGGCAGGACAATACCAAGACGACTATAAGACGACCAGGCACACCATGCACAACACCGGCAGGCACGCAATCCTACAATGTTATCCTTGCGAGGGATCGGTCGCTGGTTGTGTTGCGGGCCGAGGGTGTGCGTGGCGAGGCAGGATGGACATTTTGGGCCTTGGGGTAATCGACATTGAAATAATTT
>NC_051410.1:19738056-19738217 GCF_015228065.2 Penaeus monodon
AACTAAATAAAGCCAACGAAATAAAACCTCCAAACCTATCCCACAGTTTCGAAATAATCAACGGCCCAGGTGCTCAGGTGCCAACGCTCTCGCAACGCCTGGACAGACGGACAGCGCTCGCCACGCCACATGGGACCCGCGTTCGTATTCACGTACGCACG
>NC_051410.1:19739224-19739608 GCF_015228065.2 Penaeus monodon
ATCACTCTCACTCTCACTCTCACTCTGGTTATAAACATGCATAACCAAGAAAGTGAAAACAAAGTAAAGCAACAAACAATGCAACCGAAGCACAGAGTCGCGGCACCAATAAGATTCTCCGCGAGTCTCCCCAATCGGACGCAATCGCACTTCAGTTTGAATCCAAATACAAGTCCTTATCGCCATCATAAACCCTACCCACTTGCGCCGACTCAATAAAACACGAATGGAACGTGATAAGACGGAGGCAACAACAACACCATAAAAGGACCACCAACATCGAGTAGGAATCAAACAAGAAACAACAATACCAACTTAAAATAACAACAACCAAGACGTAGCAGGAACCGAGCAAGAAATAACAACACCGGACCTTAAAAGAAT
>NC_051410.1:19739828-19740436 GCF_015228065.2 Penaeus monodon
GGGGGTGGGGTTTTTGGATCTCTCAAATCCCCCCCTATTCTTTCATCCCCCCCCCCTTTTTCCTTCAAACTTCACTCTTTTCCACCTACCACGGGTAAAACCCCCCAAGCAACCAAAAAAAAACAAAAAACACAAAAAATAAAAATAAAAACAATAATTTTAAAATTTTAAATAACCACCAAAAACACAAAAAAAAACAACCCACAAAAATTTAAAATTGGGTTTTTGGGGGGGTTTTTTGGGGGAACCCCCTTTTTTTTCCCCCCCCTTTTTTCCCCCCCTTTCCCCTTTTTCCCCCCCCTTTTTTTCCAACACAATCCACCCACCTATTGGTTAAAAAAAGAAAACAAAAAAGGAAAAAAGAAAGAAAACAATGAAGAAGACAGAGGGGAAAAAAAAAGGGGGGAAAAAGGAAAGAAAGCCCAGGGTCCAAATAAATTTTATAAAAAACCCCCCTTTTTTCGCCGTAATCACAAAAACTAAAGCGGAGGAAACCCCCAAAAAGGGAAAACCCCACGAGTGGAAATCAAACAAAAAAAAAAATCCCCAAAATCCCCGGGCGAGCGGCCGGGGGGGAAAAAAAAGGCCTTAAAAGTGAGTGAGTTGGG
>NC_051410.1:19740587-19740671 GCF_015228065.2 Penaeus monodon
TTCTAATTTAAAAAAAAGGGGGGGTAATTTAACCCCTTTATTTAAAAATTTAAAAAAAAAAATTTTCCCCGGGGGAATTTTTTT
>NC_051410.1:19740783-19741336 GCF_015228065.2 Penaeus monodon
ATAAAAAATAATATATAATTTTTTAAACTTTAAATATATATATTTTTTTTATAAAATAAAAATAAAAAATTAATAAAAAAAAAAATTTTAATTATATAAATATATAATAATAATATATAAAATAATTATATTTTAATAAAATAATAAATAATAAATTAAAAAAACAAAAAATAAAATATATTATTAAAATTAAAATTTAAAAATTTTAAACAATTTATAATATTTTTTTTTTTTTTATAATATAGGTAAAATATGTTAATAAAAATAATAATTTTTATTTTTTATTTTATAATATATTTATATAATTAGTATGTATTATTTTAATATAATAATAATATTATTATATAAATAATTTTTAAAATATTTATATAAAAATAATATTTTTTTTATATATATATAATATATATTTTTTTTTTATATTTTTATATTTTTAAATATTTTTATATATATAATTTTAATTTTTAATATAATACTTTAATATATATTATAATAGTGAAAAAATATGTTTTTATTTTATTAAAATTTTTACTTTTTTTAAAACTTAAAAACCCCC
>NC_051410.1:19741390-19741662 GCF_015228065.2 Penaeus monodon
TTTTAATATATAATATATATATATATAAATAATTTATAATAACATAATATACAAAATTTAAAAAATAATATATATATATATATTAAAATAAAATAATTTTATATTTTTATATTAAAAAAATTATAAAATTATAATATATATATAAAAATATATAATCCCATAATATAATATATTTTTATATTTTAAAAATAATATAATATATTTTAAAATATAATAATATAATATAAAATAATAATTTAAAATATTATATATATTATATTATTATGTATTAT
>NC_051410.1:19741710-19741777 GCF_015228065.2 Penaeus monodon
TATATATATATATATATATAAAATATATAAAATTATTTTTTTATATTTATTATATAAAGTTTTTTTT
>NC_051410.1:19741856-19742075 GCF_015228065.2 Penaeus monodon
TTTAAAATATATAATTTTGCATATTTAAATAAAAGTCAAAAGGGGGGTTTCACAAACCCCCAAACCCAAAACCCACCCCAACCTTTTTCCCTATTTTTTTTTTAAATTTAAAAGGGGGGCAAAAAAAAGGCCCCCGCTTTTCCGAAGAAAAACCCCAAAACCCCCCGGGGTTTTTCCCCCCTGGGCCCCCCCCCAAAAGGAGGGGGAAAAACGGGGTTT
>NC_051410.1:19742575-19742765 GCF_015228065.2 Penaeus monodon
GCTCCGCACCTGAACCGCCAGAGGCAGCGAGGGCCGCACCCTTGCAGCCACAGCGCCGCCCACCCTTTGCGGCCAGACGATTAGTTATTAACAATCGGTGCCATTTCTGGATTCATAAGGGAAACGGGTTCCTTTCTCTCCTCTCGCTTTAATATATCTTACCTTTGTCTTTGCACAGAAATGGAAACAT
>NC_051410.1:19743923-19744754 GCF_015228065.2 Penaeus monodon
TTCACAGCGCTTCTCTCTCTCCCCGTTCGTGTGATCTTGTCCCCCTGCATCGTCATGGGTAACCAGCTTCCCTTCGCAACGAAATGACTCATAACCGACTCACCATGAGTCATGAGACCTCATAACTTAATCCCGATGGTCCTCACCCGGTCAGCATCACGCACACTGCCACCTCATCACCCGCCGCGCCTACTGCAGCAGTGATTACATTCTTGGCGTGAGTCATAAACCTCTGTTATTGTGCCGGCCATGAGCAGGGGAGAGCGGCGCCGAACCAGTGATCTGACGAGTGAGGTGTTCCTCGACATAGATAGATGTGGAGTTTTTAGGTCCACCTGGATGGCGAAGTGGAAAGCAAAGTGGAATTCAAGGTGGATGGCAAGGTGGATGGCGAGGTGGAAGGCGAGTTGTCTCACGCCATTCCCCTTGGAGAATGTAGGTATGATTTCATTACGAAATAAGAGCAAAAGTGAGAGAGAAAATCCTCAATATCCAATAGCGACAGACGAAACCACACCTACTTAATTATGAAGTTTTTAATCGTGTCTTGTGCCCCTTTTTTTTTTTTTTTTGAAAATCAGATTCAAGAAACTAATTCTTTGTCGCATTCATCGGTCAGCTCTCACACTGCCGCGTCATCTCTCGCGTCCAGAGGGATATCCTGAGCTCACACTTCTGCACCCTTGAACTTCTGTCTCTTTTTCCCTTTCGTGGTTCTATTCACTTCGACTTCCTGTATTCTCCTCTGTTTTAGATCCATTAAACTGACGAAAACGATGATGATGATAATTACTACTACTACTGATAATAATAGCATCGGTAGTGAAAATG
>NC_051410.1:19744785-19744852 GCF_015228065.2 Penaeus monodon
CAAAGCAAAACAATAATACTAAGATAAGGGAGCAGAAGACCAGAGAAAATATCCAACGAACGAAAAC
>NC_051410.1:19744904-19745750 GCF_015228065.2 Penaeus monodon
CGAGCGCAGGGGAATTTCCGACCAGATTAAATAACCTTTTCAATATCCTCCTTGCCGCTATGTCTTCCCGGGGAACAAGCCGTGCCGCCGAAAACTTGCTACTGCCTTGTGATCTCCCTGAGCAGCGGAAGAGTCCCGTTGAGTTGGTCTTAAGTCAGGGGATAACGACCGTAATGCCCTGGTCTAGTGGGAGTTCGAGTGTGATGGGTTGTAGAGACAGCGTATCGCTTCATTTGCGGACGAGTATGAGGTGGGTCGGTAGGATCATGTTGAAATAGAATATAAAAATATATATCTTAAAATTAAAAATCTTATATATCTTATGCTTAAAAAGTTTATATATCTTAAACTTAAAAAGTTTATATATCTTTAATTTAAAGAGCATAAGATATATATTTTCCGGGACTTTTATTTAATTAATTACCTTTGTCAGAGAGATGTGTATTTTAGATCTAATATGCAAACTACCTATGGGTTGATCAGGAGTAAATACAGTCATATGCATACACAATGAATATTTTTTTCTTCGAAATTATAATCAAATGTGACTAAACGTGCACAATCAATTTTGTTCATGGTCCGTCGCGGTCATGACTGACCATCATCCATCGCCAATTATCGATTCGTGCCGTCAACCCTATTCAGTGCATATCATAAAGGTAATTTACAACCTTCTTTTATTACAGCATTTATTTCTAGCGCAGGGGTAATAGCGAAAAAAAACGTCGAAAAAGAAAAATAGTAAGAAATACGAGGTAAATCTGAACATCAAATATTTACACAAGATGCATTTTTTTGGAGCAGCACCATGTCACTACATCTCAGCATGAATATAGTTTCTGTTTA
>NC_051410.1:19746180-19746574 GCF_015228065.2 Penaeus monodon
TGTGTCACTCAGGCCGCAGCACGACCCGCCTCCTTGTCTCGCGGATCGTCCTCTCTTCTCCTCAGATGGTCAGTCCTCTGCCGCCTTCTCCTGCTCTCTTCCAACGCCTCCACCGCGCTTTTTCCTCTCGTTCCGCGCGAGGGATGCCCCCACAATATTTTTGTGTATATATATATTTTTTTCTTACCAGTTATCAAAAAAAAAAGTGTAAAATAAAACATTTCTTTTCATTTCCACCTTTCGTCCCACGGCATCCTCTCGTCTCGCCTGGAGGATGCTCAGTCCGCACTCTTTTTCGTGTGCAAGTGTGAGATATTAAACCTTTCCTACGGGGCACCTCTTTTCCCTATTCGAAGTCCGTGAGGCCCTTGATATTGCGGTCGGGTGGGCAGCG
>NC_051410.1:19746797-19747015 GCF_015228065.2 Penaeus monodon
CCATCCTTTTCGCTTTCGCCCACTTTCCTGTTCCCTTCGCCTTTTTCCTTCTCTTTTTTATATAGCTCTTCACAACATTACACAATTTCTTTACAATCAATCTTTTCTAGATAATTTTTCCCATTCTTCTACTTCATTCCGCAGTTGAAAGGAAGGTTTGCATCTCAATCTTATTCTTTTTTTTCATTCAGAGATACATCCTTTGCTAAACACTCATA
>NC_051410.1:19747285-19747600 GCF_015228065.2 Penaeus monodon
TGGCCGCGTCGTCTGCCTTGCACCGCGTCGACTTGCAGGTATGGATGCGCTCCTCGGTCACTTCCATCCTGCCGTGGCGCGGTTTCCCCTCGGAGGCGGATACAGCGAGAGGACGGCGAGGAGAGAACAGGGGGGGAAACGAATGAAAACGGATTGTTTTGTTATCTCACTAGGGCCTTTTTCATTACATATATACACATATAGAGGCCTATTTCTCCCCCCCCACCCCCGACTAAATCTACCCTTGCAACATCCGTGGCGAAAACGCGTCTGATTATCGTGCATCATGGCAACTCGGGCGTCTGGCTCGCTGAC
>NC_051410.1:19747886-19748114 GCF_015228065.2 Penaeus monodon
ATTGCAAGGGATAGAAGGACGGGGGTAAATGGGGGGTTGTTATCATGAAGGTCAAAGAAAAAGTTGCTCCTTGTCCGTTCCCTGTTGCATACCTATTGCATAATAGCTTTAAAAAGGCTTACGTTCCTCCGCTGCCTGATTCGAGCCTTAGGTAATGGCGAGAGCAGGGAGGTGCAAGACTTCAGATATTTGCAAAAAATAAATTCTAAGCGAGTATTTAACAAGAAC
>NC_051410.1:19748529-19748674 GCF_015228065.2 Penaeus monodon
CACAAGCTCGTGTGGGCGTACGTGTGTGTACAGACATGTACCAAGACGGCGAAAGGCCTGTAAAAAGTTCCTTGTCCCTTCTCGGCGTGCAAGATTAAAGTTTCGCGATATTCCACCCTCAAGTTCATATAATACCTGACTTAGG
>NC_051410.1:19748967-19749207 GCF_015228065.2 Penaeus monodon
CGTTATTTGTTTCTCGGTCATGCATCTTTTCATTTCCTACTAAAAAAGGCCCTTTTCGTTTAGTCATCTGAATGTATTTTTCATACATCTATATTTATTGTTCAGATATCCATATATACTTAGAGTTAATTCCAGCTTGCTCACTACAGTCTGTCTGCCACAGCCCGGTAAGTACGGCCTACAATACGAAATCAGGACAACTGCAACTTGGCAACAAAATGCTTTTCTAGGAAAGAAGTT
>NC_051410.1:19749332-19750092 GCF_015228065.2 Penaeus monodon
AAACTTATTGGAAAAAAAAACACAATCCGATGTCCAGGCACCTCGTATTTCCGCCCATCCATCTCGCATGTACCCCCCTCCCTCCTTCTCGAACCCCTCCCCTCGACACCTCCCCAACAGCCCCGAAATCCCCTGACCTCCCCCCCCCCCCCCCGTGCCACGAGCATGGCATCCGGGGGAGCTATTCTGAGGTAAACAGTCGAGCGCCAGACAACGGCGGCAGCGCCATGGCAATCCCATGAGTCGCCGGCCGCCTCGCGCTGCCAATAACACCTCACCCGTTTGTTCGCACGTAAATAAACGCCGTACACAAAGGCGTTAACGGGAAGTGACACTGCTAATGGCCGGTTGGTTTCGCCCCTTCTCCCCTCTCTCCCCTTCTAGCTCACTTTCCCCTTCTCCCCCTCTTTCCTCTTCTCCTCCTCTTTCCCCTTCTCCCCCTCATTCCCCTTCTCTCCTTCTTTCCCCTTCTCCCGCTCATTCCCATTCTCCCCTCTTCCCCCCCTCTTTCCTCTTCTCCCCTACCTTCCCCTTTTCGCCCTCTCCACTTCTCCCTCTCTCCCCTTCTCCCCCTCTTTTCTCTTCTCCCCTTCTTTCCCCTTCTCCCTCTCTCCTCTAAACTAAACTCTCAACTAAAGGTTGCCACGATGTCGGGTTGAAGCTTGGTATTAGTTTTTTCTTTGTTGGTAAGAGACAAAGAAAATAAAACGTTTATAGGCAACACACAAAGACTCCACCCCCCCAATATCTATGCGCCTGC
>NC_051410.1:19761872-19763044 GCF_015228065.2 Penaeus monodon
TTCGTTTAATAAATTATAAAATGATGTGTCATTATCTTTTCATCCTCATAGCGGTCGGATAAGCGTTAAGTTTGCGTTCTGAAAGCTTACTAAGCTAGATCGAAACCTAGGACGAATATCCCCTCGACTGCAACAGCACAGCATGTCGAGAAATACATCTGAGCAACATTAAAATTTCTTGAGAATTTTGAAATATCACCAAAAGAATGATAGGTCAAGCAGGATAGGCCGTTCACATTAGAGTTTCGCTTATACCGTTTGCTAATCTTATCGATTCCTATAAATCCGGTATTTTTTCCTGGCGTTTCAATGGTTTACCAATTAATGACACCTTCGTGACAAAAAAGAATAGCTGTACGTTGCATGTCGTTTTTGAAGACTACCATACAGGCCTTTGGGAACTACAGTACAAATTTCCAAAAAATGCCAATATTACTGAGGATCTGAAACTTGGTTATTTATGGACTGTCATTGAGGCTAACATATCAGTGCCAATCGGGCAACCTGTCGAGTTGGAGGCCAACCCTGGTTACCTCAAAAAAGTGTTCCCATAATCCTTTGAAACTGTCGCGTGGAAGCATAATGGTAAATTACTAACTGAACGAGTTCTCGACAAGCATATGGTGTCGGAATTATGGTTTGTAATGCAGGATACGATGACATAAGGTGAATGGATGGCTGAGGTCAGATTTTCAACCGCATAAGTATCAATCCCCATTGCCAAATACATTTTGATTTCGCATATTACCGCTGATTCTAATTACGATTTTTTTCACTTCAGATCAGAACTCTCCGAAACAAATGTCGAAAGCTTACCAGAAGATCTTGATTTCTTGTAAGATGCTAGATCAGAGAATAGACGAATACAAATCCTTATCGGAGACGAATCAAAGCATGTTCTAATGTCGAACATTGGGATTGGTCTTTTAGTGATAAATATCTTCATCTTTAAGATTACCTGTGTCTGCTTGCTTGAATCATATTCGGCTTTGTCACGTGAAATAAAGAAATATCCGTCAGAATCGACAAGTTATTACTGATTAAATACATTTCTGTAATAATTTGTGAGAAGTGTATCCCACTTGCTGACGCCAGTGTAATGCAAGGAAGTGTGCCCCACTGGTCTGCCGCCAATGTAAAGAAACAGGGAGTTATCCCACCTGATGGCACCA
>NC_051410.1:19763412-19763566 GCF_015228065.2 Penaeus monodon
TAAATATAGTGGAGAGTTTTATCCCACTAGACTGGGACCAATGTAATGTTGTGGTGAGTCCGTGTTCTTCTTTGATTGGCACTGGTTCATTTCTTGAGAGTGCGGGAGTATGATAGCTGGAGTACACAGAACAGGCAAGGCAGAAATGCCCATG
>NC_051410.1:19764078-19764787 GCF_015228065.2 Penaeus monodon
TCACCCCAGTAAATTATAACGTCCACGGTTCAATCAACACATGCAACAGCAGAAACACTGACGCCTGGAAAATGCAACAGCGTTCTTTATTGGCGGTAAGGTGAAATAAACTTATATCATCATGGATAAACTCGAATATGATAAACGCTACGTGGCTATTACATCAACCCAACGCAAATGACACTAGCAACAGAGAGCGGCGTGGATGACTGGTAACTGTGACGCCATGTAAAGGTGAGAGGACAAACGACCGGGCTTTGTTGACTGTGCAGTGTATGCTGATCTGCCATTCCGTGCAAGATGAAAACCCTCCGACACTGATGACTGGCTGCTCATATCTAGCCTTAAAAGCGTACAAACCCAATCCAAGCGCCTTCATCATCATCAATAACGGTAAAAAAAAAATCTATCCCCCAACACGAGCGACGAGTTACAACGATTAAAATAATCACCGATTCAAAGCACCAAACACGGCGCTACGGTAGCACATCGAACACCACCTGCAACGCCATCGGCAGCAGACACGCCTCGGTTGCAGCAGCGGCAGCACACAGCCCTGGCCGTTGAGTGCAGCATCAAACGAAAGAGACACAGTGGGAGAACACAATAAAGCAGTATGCCGCAACAGCATAGAAAGAACCACACAAACAAAGAACTGCCAAAGAACCATCCCGGACAAAACGCCAGCATCCACAGAATAAAAAATAAA
>NC_051410.1:19764853-19764955 GCF_015228065.2 Penaeus monodon
AGAATGAAGGTTACTGATCAATACCTGGGAACCGCCGCATCGCTTAGTTGTCAACCTCCAGCGCGCCGAGTGGGTCAGGCTTCGGGGGGGGGGGGTGAATGT
>NC_051410.1:19765818-19765914 GCF_015228065.2 Penaeus monodon
AACAACTGAATATGAACCTAAAAATATCATAGAAATTAGCACAAAGGACCGGTTTTAGGTAATTGAGTATTTTTGTCATTTTCTTCTCCTCGGGGT
>NC_051410.1:19766014-19766159 GCF_015228065.2 Penaeus monodon
TGTTTATTCCATCTTTCCAGAGGGGTACCGGGTAATCAAACAACTGAATATGAACCTAAAAATATCATAGAAATTAGCACAAAGGACCGGTTTTAGGTAATTGAGTATTTTTGTCATTCTCTCTCGCTCGGAAACCTCTGCGGGA
>NC_051410.1:19766617-19766728 GCF_015228065.2 Penaeus monodon
GTCGAGAGGCGGCATCCGTGTGTTTTGACTGACTGAGTATGCATAGTAGTTGAACGTGCCCATGAGAATATTGGCACGGGCGTCAGAGATATAGCTGTTGAAATGGGTGCA
>NC_051410.1:19766853-19767168 GCF_015228065.2 Penaeus monodon
AAAGAATAGGATGGTGAAGAGATATCTGGCATACAATCATAGGGTGAACTCATAGCGGGGGAGGGATGTGGGGGGGGGGGGTATTCGCGAGATATCACTGAAGGGGAAAACCTATAGACACATATAGCATTGGAAATCATTACAGGAGGGAAACGCGGAGCGACATTATTGGACAGACCTTCGGGTGTGCGAGGACAGCCTACAGACAGCTAGCAATACCAAAACAAAATTTAAAAAGTAGAAAAAAAACAGAAGAGGAAAACGCTCGACGGAGAAATAAATTCAGATATGCGGGAAAAACCAATAATCCAACAG
>NC_051410.1:19767201-19767555 GCF_015228065.2 Penaeus monodon
TTTAATGAGTAAGTTAATAAATACGTCCAGAAGATGCACTGCAGTATGACCATCCACTTTTTTTGTGTATGAAATACACTGAAAAGAGGAAAATATAGCTCGAACGAAATCAAATTATTTAATATAAGGGGATTGTCCATACAGGCCATCAATAAGGGGAAAAAAGCAACAGAGAGAAAGAAATTGTAGTCAAGTAATATAAATCACTAGAAATTGCCAAATGAATACAACAAGGGCTATGGCTACAGAAAGGAAACAGACCCAGTCTATTGGGATCGGCAGGGCGGAGAACTAGGAAGCATTAGCAGCGGCAGCGACCATCAAGAGTTCAGAAAATGGTACGTTCGGCAGTGC
>NC_051410.1:19767741-19767871 GCF_015228065.2 Penaeus monodon
GCGGTGGGTGGGCGAGGAGGAAATGAACGAGCTTTTAGAGGGAAGTGAAAAAGGGGAGGCAGAATGGGAAGAAAAGAGAAAAAAAGTTTAAAAATCGCAGCGAGAACGCAGTGGCACGAGACCAATAGTC
>NC_051410.1:19767912-19767989 GCF_015228065.2 Penaeus monodon
GGGGGGGGGAAGAGACACACATCCATACATCAAAACAAACAAAAGCCAAACTGTAAATTCAGTATCACAAGCAACGC
>NC_051410.1:19768021-19768253 GCF_015228065.2 Penaeus monodon
TATTATATATACCCATTTCCAGGCGCGTACATGACATGACCAATGGATATGCGCCAAGTTCGGCCCCCGTCCACATAAGGCAGAGAAATATGATGCATAATATGAACTGAATACGAGATCTGGGCTCCAGGAGACAGCTCTCTGCGCTCATCTCTCTCCTCTCCCTTTTCTCTTTGACGATAGTCGTCTCTTGTTTTTATCTTACTTCCTCCCTCCCTCTCTCCCGCTTTCG
>NC_051410.1:19768429-19768635 GCF_015228065.2 Penaeus monodon
CTTCTTTTCCCTTCCCTTTTTTTTTTCCCTTTCTCCCCCCCCGGGGGCTTTCGCCCCCCCCCTAAAAATTTTTTTTTCCTCCTTTTCTCTTCTTCTCCTTCTCCTCCCCTTCTCTTTCTCTTTTTTTCTCAGGTTTTTTTCTCTTTTTTTCTCCCCCTCTTTCCTTTCCTTTCCCTTTTTTTTCTTGAAATTTAAAATGATTTTGG
>NC_051410.1:19768668-19768770 GCF_015228065.2 Penaeus monodon
CGGCAATACCCTCAAAAACTGCTCTTTTGGATAATCTTTTAACAATGGCTTCGATAGGGCTTTAGGAACTCAGCAAATTTCCAGGCGCGACTGCGCCAAAGG
>NC_051410.1:19768815-19768947 GCF_015228065.2 Penaeus monodon
GGGTCCTCCGGTACGCATCGGCGATAATCTTTAAACATGGCGTATAGGGCTGGTTAGGACTCTTGGTGTGGGGCGAGATGGGAGGTTTTTCGGAGGTCTCCTGATGCGAGCCCGGGAGTGACCCCCCTTTTT
>NC_051410.1:19769253-19769427 GCF_015228065.2 Penaeus monodon
GGAGGGACTGAAGACGAGGGGAAGGAAGGGGGAAAAGAGGGAGATGGAGGAAGAGGTGAAGGACAAAGGGGAGATGAGAAAGAGGGAAAGGGAGGGAAAGAGAGGGGAAGACAAAAACAGAGAGAAGAAGGAGAAAGGTGATAGAACGAAACACTAAAGCTGGATTTACCAATG
>NC_051410.1:19769465-19769580 GCF_015228065.2 Penaeus monodon
ATAAATATCAGGAAAATTAAACAATAAAAAGAGCTAAATTCATTCCAACAAAATCGATAAATATCTCGAAAAAATCCTAAAAACGACACGCATAAAAAAAACGTATTGACGCGAA
>NC_051410.1:19769624-19769733 GCF_015228065.2 Penaeus monodon
TTTTTGAAATAACACCCATCACGCCAGAATAATATAACAAAAGGAAACGACTTGAAAAGGGAAAATGAAAAATGGAAAGAGAAAGTAAAAAAGTCAAAATGACATAAGT
>NC_051410.1:19769910-19770310 GCF_015228065.2 Penaeus monodon
CGGAAGGTGACAAAGCGCAAGTTGCACGCAGCATCGACAGGGAGTCGAGACGAGAGGGATGGCTTCTCGGAGACCCTCGGCCGGACTCGAGGCTTCCGGATAAGCCCTTAAAGCAACGCCGCCGCCGTAATTAAGCCGGCTGCGTCCGAACCGGCCAAATGCCCCGTCGTCGTCTCGGGCCGGCTTCCGCGAGGTAATGAAGCCTCGGCGGGGGAGGAGGACGGGGGAGAGGGAGTGAAAGTGGGCGGAGGATGGGAGTGGGACGGGTGCGTGTTTGTTGGGAAGGGGGTGAAGGTCGGTATTGGAGGAGAGGGGAAGGGAGAAGGAGAGAGGGGAAGGGAGAGAGGAAGTAAGAGAGAGAGAGAGGACGGGAGAGGGAAGAAACGACGTCGCACTCCAG
>NC_051410.1:19770360-19771080 GCF_015228065.2 Penaeus monodon
CATCGCCTGCAGCGCCTCTTGGAACGACTTCACGGCCGCACCGAGGACGCAGACGCACGCCCCTCACAAACATGTCGCGAAATTCCAAATGAAAAGGTTCCCCGGGCTGCTGCGGGCCTGATGACGCCTCTAGCCGCCCACCCCTTCGCCGGCGCCTCTATATTCCATCCTTCTCCTGTCCTTGATCTCTTTGCTCCCTCCTTCTTCGTCTCTCTTGTTTCCCCTTCCTCCTTCCAGCCTTCCTTCTTTTTCCCTCCCACTGCATCGCTCTTTTCCCCTTCCTCTCCCTTTTCATTGCTTCCTGTTCGCCTCTTGTATTTCCTCCTTCCTTCACCTTACCCCGCTCTTCCTCTCTACCCCCCTTTCATGTCCTTGCCATCTCACTTTTTGTTTTTCATTTTTCCTCCCTCCTTCTCTCTTCTGTCCCCTTCTCCACCTTTTCGTCTCTCAATCCCCTCCGTACTTTCCCTCTCGCCCCTTCCTCTCCTACTAAGCTCTTCTCCCTTCTTCGCCTTGCCTCCCTTGGGTCTTCAATTTCTCCCAAACTTCCTTCCTTCCTTCGTCTCTTATTCTCTCCCCCCCTCCCTCTTCGCCTCTTTATCTTCCCTCCCCCTCCCTCTGCGTCTCTCATTTTTTGCCCACGCATCCGCCCACTTCCCTCTGACAAACACGGAAATGCACACGGCTGATTTTAAGACTTTGAGCGCGGTGTGGCTTCTT
>NC_051410.1:19771328-19771463 GCF_015228065.2 Penaeus monodon
GCAGACGGATGGCCACGGATGTGCAGGAGGTTTGATAAAGTGTCACGACGGAGGCGATGCATCTCGTGCGGAAGACGGGTGACGGACGCGACACATGGGGGACATTTCGCTGACGGGAGACGATGCACGTATTAC
>NC_051410.1:19771765-19771927 GCF_015228065.2 Penaeus monodon
TCGGTTGGAGGACGCGTAATCAACGTGTGTAAATGCGAGGGAGAAGATGACATAAACGTAATAATCTGCAGAAAATAGTTCAAGTATGTTATCGAGCATCCATGTCTGTCAATGGCGGCTGAAGCGGGCGATGTTACTACGAGATAAAAAAATGCTGTCAAC
>NC_051410.1:19771979-19772591 GCF_015228065.2 Penaeus monodon
TAAGAAAAAGAAGAAGAAAGAGGAAAGGATAAACGGCGCCTTAGAGGATGAAGGAAACCGGAAAATCAATAAAGTCTACGGACCCGCGACGACGGTTTCACAGACTCGCGGGCAGAGTAACCCCCGTGGGAAATACTCCTTCCCAGCCACGGCTCGGCGACTGCGACTGCTGACGGACCCCTGGGCGGTGGCGGGCAGAGAGAGGCTCCCGACTGATATGAAGTGAGGAGGAAATCGAAGATTATGACCCTCGAGGAAATGAAAGGCCTTGAGTCTCATAGGGTCATTTCTTATTTGTGTTCGCATGGGTTTCGTGCGCTTGCCAAGACGACCGACTAGGGAAGAGAAGAAGCCAGGGCAGATGCGCACGCACACAATATAAAATAAAAACAAACAAACAAATAAACATCCACATCCATCTCAATATTACGAAGGAAAAGAAAACAAACAAACATGGAAAGCGATCATACCAATGCACGAAGTAGAGCCAGACAAACATGAACATTTTCCCTACGAGACGATATTCCAGGAAGATTACAACATTCTTTGTCATTGAGCGCATTCCAGTCGTGGTTATGAGTGTAATAAATATTTGTTGGAGGCATTGGCGTA
>NC_051410.1:19772655-19772942 GCF_015228065.2 Penaeus monodon
CTAAAATACTGATAATCATTAATAAAGCTAATAAAAGACAATATGACGCCGTGTGCAGTGGAAGACCCCCTTTTCTTATAATTAGTGTTTTTTTCATTCCTTTTACCTTCTTCAGAATGTTAAGTATAGATAACAAGACAGCTGACGAGATAGCCCATCATAATTGACGGGCATCGATCCAAAATGTTTTCTATTTGAACGCAGTGGAGTAAGAGTTGAAGTATTACGGCGAAAAAAAAAAAAGGCGCTCTGAACAACTTTAACGTTCACCAACCACTCTCCTTCGC
>NC_051410.1:19772968-19773157 GCF_015228065.2 Penaeus monodon
CACGCTCCTCCTGCATCCCCGCCTAAGACGTACGAGTTTCCGGATCTACGAGAGGTTTACGACTGCTTTATCCCTCGCCTCCAACGACTTCCTGTACTAATAACGTTGGGTGGAACGAGGGCCCTTACTCGCACGGGGAGGAGGCTCTTCACTCGCGCTCGTCGACGCTCTTAGGTCCTTCTTGGGGAG
>NC_051410.1:19773246-19773388 GCF_015228065.2 Penaeus monodon
CAAAAATGTTCTCTTAAGTAAGGGAAAGTGAAACGAAAAAAATAATAATAACGCAAAACCATATGAACGAAAAAAAAAAAAAATCGTAATTCACAACATCGGGAAAAGAACACCGTAACTCCACCTCCCTATTACCCGAAGA
>NC_051410.1:19773483-19773753 GCF_015228065.2 Penaeus monodon
GGATTCCGCAAAATGACCGGCGGCGCGCGAGCCAAAGGGAAATGAAGCCCGTTAAAAGAGATTATGTTCCGAATCCTGTTGAATAATCCTTAAAAGTTCCTTCTCTCTCGGGATGCCGGAGATGCAGGCGCTTCTCTCCCTCGGGATGATGATGCTGGATGCTGGCCGATGGCGACGGCGGGGGTGCCTCGTCCTCCTCGCCTGATCTGGGGCGGGGATGCGCGAGAGATAGAAAGAGGGTGGGAGAGGGAGAGAGTGAGGGGGAGAAGG
>NC_051410.1:19773969-19774258 GCF_015228065.2 Penaeus monodon
GGGAGGTCGTGATGCGCGCTGTTCTCTGTTCTCTGGCCTCTGTTCTTCCGGAGTTCCCCTTCGGTTGTCTTGAGAACTGCTCCCTTGAGAACTTCTACTAGTTGTCGGTCTTTTATTGTATATATTCTTTTTTTTTATATAGACTTTAACGTTTACTGGACATAATATACATACGAATTATGGAAGACTGTACGCTGATAACCATTCTAAACAATCACAAACGTTATAAACAATACACCAAAGCAAGAATCATCATTTTGCACCTCATCACACGAACCAAACGTAACAA
>NC_051410.1:19774283-19774590 GCF_015228065.2 Penaeus monodon
CAACCCCAAAAACTACTGCAGTTCGCAGCCGCCCCTCCCTGCGCCTCCCGAAAACGACAAAAGGGGGCCACGAACCTGCCCTCGGAGAAATCTCCCTTAAAAAAATCAATACTGACGCATTCTCGGAGTATTACCGCACCGAGCGTCCTTGGCTCGTCGGCCCTCCCCCCTCCCCCCCCATTCGACCTCCCTTCTCCGCCGGGGTCAACGTCTTGAAGAGTTCTCGAAGGCCGACCCCGAAAGAGCAGGCATCAACTTCACTAATCTCGCTCTTGTGAGGAAAAGTTCAATTGGAATCTCGTCCAGC
>NC_051410.1:19774699-19774914 GCF_015228065.2 Penaeus monodon
CAGAGTTGGGGGTAGTATTGCAATCTGGGGTCCTCGAGTCGCCGGTGTCCGACTCGCACTGCAGCGAGGTCGTGAATCCGGTCGTGTGGCGTGACCACATGACATTCTTCGACCTGCCTAGCCTCCCTCTCCACCGGCTACCCTTGCGCCCTCCCCCTCCCTCGCTGAAGACACAAGCATCACGAAATTCTCACAAGCACAGGAACAAAAAACAA
>NC_051410.1:19774989-19775435 GCF_015228065.2 Penaeus monodon
GCGCAATCTCGAGCCGACGTCCCTTGACACCCGCGGCGCTCGCATCAAGCCACCCCTTCCGACACAAACCTCATCATCATCAGCTTCCCATACAGAGGAATTGAAACCCTCATACAAAACCATTCAAACACCATCTGAACAAATGAACAATACCATGAACACACGATACTCCGAGGATGTATGCAAATAAATACCTCCCCCCCCCCATCCCTTTAGCCACACAAACAAGCCATTAAAACGAAAATCTTAAACGGCGCCAAACTCGCTGCGTGATCATCGGTCTCCATCCGCCCGGACGACAATAAATCTCGCAAAACGTCCTGTGCTCAGCAAGAGGCTCAGCACCGCCAGGGTTGCAAGAGCCCGCGTGCGCGTGCTGATCGTCGAGTGCGTTGGCGATGCTGCACACGGGACACGCAGCGCTACACGAACGCAGTCTTGCGTCC
>NC_051410.1:19775467-19775684 GCF_015228065.2 Penaeus monodon
CTAAAAGACATGTAGAAAGTTAAAAAGAAGAGAGAGAAAAAAAAGAGAAAAATGCGCAGTCACTTCGACGAGACATAGGCAAGTCAGCTCGTGATAAAGAGGCTTCCAAGAGGGGGAATGATCACACAGCGCCAACAAACAAACAAACACACTTTCAACTCCCTGCTTAATCAATACAAGAGATGCAAGTGCAACTGTTGGGGCAGTGCTGAGGTGC
>NC_051410.1:19776385-19776933 GCF_015228065.2 Penaeus monodon
TGGAATGGAGCATGGGAGGCGATATCACGAATGAATGCCTTGATGAAAAAAATTAAGTATTACATCATTCACACGCATTTTGGATGCCGTGCAAGGTAATTGGGAATCAAACCAAGAGGAAACAAGATAATCGGAATGAAAGAAAACGGCGATGCAGAAGTAAAGAAAACGGGAGAGCAGAAGGAAACAACAACAAAAGGCTGGCATAAACACCCAACATACAAAATTTCTAACATAAACTAAAATGAGATAATGTTTAATTTACTGGAAATAAACTTTTTTACTATCTGTCAAAGCCAACCTCTTCTAATGAAGGCTGAAGGTTGTTGACATAAACATGACTCGAAGACATGAGGTAGCGGAGCACGGTGTACCCAGGAGCCAAACAAAACGCACGCACAAATATAGAGACATACCCCAGCACACATAAAAAAAACCTACATAAAACTGAGACATTGGCACAGGCACGCACAAACACACTTGCATATCCACATACACAAGCCGGCAAACACGCACAAACACATTTGCCAACACTCTGCTTGTATGTG
>NC_051410.1:19777103-19777467 GCF_015228065.2 Penaeus monodon
TTCGCGAAACGGGATCGCCAATATTTATCTCCCAGCAATAGCTAGACCCTAATTTTCAGCCGGGTTTAGCTCTCCGTTCTGGCAGCAGCGAGGAGCGACAGCAATTTCAGAGACTGGGGGGGGGAGAAAGGAGAAGGGAGCGGGCGAGAAAGGGGAGGGAGGAGAATGGGGAGAAAGGAGAAGGGAAGGGAGGAGAATGGGAAGGGATGAAGGAACTGCACGAAGGAAGTGGAAAGTCGAAGGGAAGAAAGAGGGGATAAAGTACCGGGAAAAGCGAGAAGAGAAGTTGGAGACGAAGGATGGGAGAAGGGAAAAGCGTGAGGAAGAAAGGGAAAAAAAATGAAAAGATGATGATGGACAGGAT
>NC_051410.1:19777532-19778542 GCF_015228065.2 Penaeus monodon
CGAAGGAGACGGAGGAAGTGGGGAATAGAAGATGAAAAGAGAAATGATCACAAGAGGGAAAGAGGGAAGTGAGAAGTAGAACCCGAGGAGAGACGGAAGGAAAAAACAAACGAAAGATCAGGAAGGGGAAAGGAGAGACAATAAGGAAATACGAAGGAGGGAGTAAGGAGGAAAGAGGAAAGCCTGAATACCTAGAGCAGGAAGGAAATGCGTGGAGTAGAGGGGGAAAAGGGTGCGATGTAAGGGGAGATGGAAGGCTGACGGGGAAGACATATGCGCAGGGTGAATGGGCTTAATGTAGGCAGGTGGGGGGGATTATTAGCATGCGGAAGGGTGTAAAGAGGGCAGAGGAAAGAGAGAAAAAAAGTGTGCAGAGGTGAAGGGACAGAAGAGAAAGAAGAGTGCGGAGGAGGGAGAGAAGAGAAAGAAGAGTGCGGAGGAGGGAGAGAAGAGAAAGAAGAGTGCGGAGGAGGGAGAGAAGAGAAAGAAGGGTACGGAGGAGGGAGAGTGGAAGTAAGGGCACAGAGGAGGCAGGAGTGAGGAAGGAAGGGTGCAGAGGACGAGAGAAAAGAAAGGGCACAGAGGAGGTAGAGAGGAAGGAAGGATACAGGGTGATACATAGACAGAAGAGGGGAATAAAAGGAGGAGACAGAGCGGAAAGAAGGGTAAAGAGGAGGAGAGAGATGAAAGGAAGGAGGAAGGAAGGTGATAATGAAAACAAAAAGTAAACCGATAAAAAAAGAAAATGGATATGGAATGTGATACTGAAAAGGGAAAATGAATGAAAAGAGGGGAAAAAATCAATCAATCAATCAATATTAAATAGAAAGCCAATAACAATTCTTAAATACAAATACATTAACAAATAACCAAAATGAAAGACAAAGAGAGAAAAATCAAGAAAAGAAAAAAAAAAACGCGAAATGGACAACTACCAAAGAAAATACAAACAAAATCAACAACCGACGAAAGGGAAGAGAAAGAAGAGGGAAATGAAAATGCCAGACATG
>NC_051410.1:19778573-19778651 GCF_015228065.2 Penaeus monodon
AGGTGATTTAGGGAGGAGAAAGGGGACGAAATATTTGTGAGTGCAAGGGATGTAGGGCCTCTGATGGTGGGGCAAGGG
>NC_051410.1:19778966-19779411 GCF_015228065.2 Penaeus monodon
TGCGTCTGAGATATAAGTGAGTGTGTGTGCGTGTATGTTGGCAGCTGTTACAACTGTCACTGCGCTGGTAGTAGAAATAAATTTGCATATTCATTACACGTAAAATGGCAGTAACACAGGGAATACGTGCATTAGTTTCATGGCCATAATACCAGTAATGGTACCAACAGTAAAAACCATTCAGGTAATAATGATATAAAAAAACAGTAGTACCACAACTTCCAATAGCTGTAATAATAGCAACAGTAATAATAGTACTAGTTGCAGTATCAACGGAAGCGAAAGCACTAGTTCCGCCAGCAGTAAAATAGAAGGAACAATTGCATCCAGCGGTGTTGATAGCACGCGCCGTCAGCAGCACAGTGTAATGTTCCTGCTCGAAGGTACTGTAATGAAGGTGCGTGGGAAGATGGCCGCCGGTGCTGTAGGCAGACGAACTTCATTT
>NC_051410.1:19779618-19779819 GCF_015228065.2 Penaeus monodon
TGGCGCCTGATTAAAGTTTGTACCTGAGCATACATGTGGAGAGAGCAAGAGCACCAACCTCTGGAAGCGGGACTCACTCTTACGCCCGTTAAGTGTTGGCAGCGGAAGGGTGGGCGAAGGAAACGCGAGGGAGAACGGGGAACGGTGGAAGCAAAAAGGGTGGAAGCAAAAAAGGTGGAAGCAAAAAGGGTGGAAGCAAAA
>NC_051410.1:19780399-19780464 GCF_015228065.2 Penaeus monodon
CGCTCTCCTCTCCTTCCCGCCCCACCCCAGCGCCCACCTCCAGCAGGGCGGCCGGCCAGCAACAG
>NC_051410.1:19780567-19780764 GCF_015228065.2 Penaeus monodon
CTGCCGCCGGATCCCTGAGCCGAGGGAAGGTGACCACTCCTTCGGCGCCGCCCACCACAACCGGAACGGCGCGAGGAATGCGGTTTGTTGCGGCCTGGCAAGCTGTACGCAGAGAAGTACAGGAGTGACTCCGCTACTTAGTCTCGTAAACCGTGCGGGTCACTTGTATGCCGCATAGTGTCTGGGGCGCGTGGCTC
>NC_051410.1:19781178-19781315 GCF_015228065.2 Penaeus monodon
TTAAAGCTGCCCATGCCAACCTCCCGCGTTATGGAGAGCGCGAGTGTAGGTATGGGCGACGCGACCCGAGAGGTGGGCGGCCGATCACGGTATTTAGGCGTGGGCGGTCTCAAGTATCAGCTTTAGTTTTTATACGT
>NC_051410.1:19781367-19782018 GCF_015228065.2 Penaeus monodon
AGAGATAAAAAAAACAACAACTTAGCAATCCATCGTCATCTTGAAAACCCCGAAGACAAACATTGACGCTCTTGTCATCATTTGGAAGAAAAACAAGCTCGGGAGGGAGTAACACGTACCTCGATGTATTTAGCTCCTTATGAACCACAGACTCCTTCCCTGTCCTTTCCCCCTCCCCCCTCCTTCAATCGGCCCCCTGACACACACGCCTTAAAACGTGCTTGGTTCCTGTCGTTTAAATCTGTACACATTGGAAATTACGATAGACAACACACTTTGTCGTCGATCAGTAGGTTGAATTCTTGTTAGAAACGATCAGACATAAATTCCTCTCTTTCTCTTTTTCTTTCCCTCTCCCCGCAATCAGTAAGGTGAATCGATGATAGAAATGATCAGACATAAATTCCTCTCTCTGTCCCTTTTTCTCTCCCTGCCCTCTTCCCACCCTCCTTCTCTTCCCCTCCCTTCACCTATCCTTTCTCTCGTCCTTCCACCCTCTTACCTCCGACATTACGTCACTTCGGATAACCCTCCAGCCAGCTCTGAGCAGCGATGTTTACCTGCGGCACTCACAACAAACTTTACAAGCCTCTTGCCTCTTCTGGCTGAGAGCGAGGGCTTACTTAGCAGGCTTGTTTCTTCCTTCTACTT
>NC_051410.1:19782286-19782528 GCF_015228065.2 Penaeus monodon
AAATATTTTTGGATGTTTTCACCGGCTTCGAGAGGCGTCCGAGTGACCCTTCATGCAAGCGGCGTCCGAAAGTGTCGATTCTTGGCCGATTAGTCTCTGACCGCGTATGTAAGTATGAAAGCCACTCGACCGTTGAAACAACAGCGTAAGGGGACACCGCCGCGAGGGGAGCGTGTGGGCGTCTCGAAAATGCGCTCGAGGGGAAAACAGGCGGGCAAACTTCTCGTCGTCATCTTGTGTTG
>NC_051410.1:19782588-19783080 GCF_015228065.2 Penaeus monodon
AAAGGGGAAAATAAAGAAGAGGAAACTGTTAGGGGGAAAGTCTTAAAGGTTACAATTGGCGTTTATAAGAAAAAGTGGAAAATTTGGATAATCAAATCATGTGTGAGGGGAAAATAAGCCTTCAAAATTGTAAGATAAAAAACAAACTCGTCTACCAAAGTGAGGGGAAAATTTCACAAGGAATCATTAGCACCTAAAAAATCGCACGGGGGAAATTTCGCATCTTCTAACCTCTGGGAAAACCGCGAGGGGAAATTTGAAGCGTAAAGGAGGAAAATGGAGAGGAAAACCCTCCTCCACAAGGATGAAGCTAAAACCAACATCGGGAAAACTGTACGCTTAATTGCTACAGCATTAACCCCCATCCCCCCCCTTACCCACCACCCCGAGAAGCGAGTCAATCAAGTTGTTTATTTACATAACTGTCACAGACGTTCAGCTCAAGCGATTAAGTGTTCCATCTATCACTGGCCGTCACCATGGCGCCTGGGA
>NC_051410.1:19783407-19783730 GCF_015228065.2 Penaeus monodon
CATTCTTCCTCCGACCGTGCTTTTAGGAAAAGAAATTGAGAGCGAAAATAATAAACTTCAAGAGGAGAGTTAAAGTAGAGGAATATTTTCTCTAAAAACAAAAAAGGAGGGGGGGGGATGAAAATTCAATTACACTTAAACAGAAAAACAAAAATCATTTTCACGACACCAGCATAACAAGGGTAGACTCGGCCATTGTTTCGCATCACAGAAACAGCATTAAATCCTTTGTTTTTTCTGTTACGATTTTTTGTTCTGTCTCGACGTGAAAAGAAAAAGGATTATTAAAACCAAAAGTTACTTGCACCATGTGAACTTAGGAG
>NC_051410.1:19783883-19783963 GCF_015228065.2 Penaeus monodon
TCTGTCACCCTCACAGGCCGCGTCTGAACTGGACCTTGGATGCCCTTCAGTCATGCTTTATTTCCTCTAATTTCACTAGG
>NC_051410.1:19784475-19784714 GCF_015228065.2 Penaeus monodon
TCCACTGCCCTTCCTTGCCCCCAATTTCCCGAGTCTTCCCCAACGTGCGTCCAATCTCCCTCCCTTTCCCGCCTCCGCATAAATTGTCTCATTTACCTCGCGTCGTTTCCGCCTCGGCCGCGCACTTCGTAATTCTGTTTGTCTTTATCTTCTCTTTGGCGGCCTCCTCTTGCGTCTATTCTGTTTCCCTCACTTTATTTGTTCCTCGCATCGCCTTTCGATTTTTTTTACCTGTGTGA
>NC_051410.1:19784939-19785284 GCF_015228065.2 Penaeus monodon
ACAAACAAACACAGCACGCATATTGTCTTTACTACTATCCTTTCTATCACCCCTCATCGTCCACACATCCCACACTCCCTCCCCATTTACCAAGAACGAAAGAAGAAATGAGAGTGAGAAAAGAAAACAATGACTGAAAGCAAAAAAAAAAAAAAAAGGAAAAAAGAAAGAAAGAAAGAAAGGGAAGAAAACAAGAAACAAAGAAAGAGAGATTAAAAAAATATATAATATATATAAAGAAAAAGAAAAAAGAGAGAAAAAAAGAAAAGAAAACGAAACGAAAAAAAGAGAAAGAAAAGGAGCAAGAGAAAAAAAACTTAAGAAAGAAAGAAAAAATGGGAAGAA
>NC_051410.1:19785392-19785554 GCF_015228065.2 Penaeus monodon
GAACGACAACCCAACTTTCCTAAAACCAGCCCCCAGGTTCTCGCAAACAGCTGGAAAGCCATACCTCCCTAGACCCCCCCCCCCCTTCGTCATCCTACAGGGACATCTTGATTAAAGGATGGTTAATGAGGATTAATGACACAGTGCTAACCGCGGCAGGAT
>NC_051410.1:19786093-19786356 GCF_015228065.2 Penaeus monodon
GCATCTATTACGAAAAGGAAAGCAAGAACACGTGATAAAGAACGAGGTGTAGCATGGACGCAAAAAAGCCAGGAGTGAGCTCGTGTGGGACGGGAAGAGCGTCTATCCGCATCTCACGGGTGGTCGGACTAACCAACACGCGGCCTCCGGGTAACCTTCGCTCTCGCCTTTTCCCTCTGGAGTATTTGTTCTTCCCTTAACGTATACACTTTTCCTCACTCTGCCCTGGCCACCCCCAAAATCCTTTCTCCTCCAAGCCCCTG
>NC_051410.1:19786509-19786789 GCF_015228065.2 Penaeus monodon
CCGCAACTCATATCTTGCATGCAATCTCCCTCTCATTTCCTCTCTGCAAATGCTCCACACTTTTTCTTCCTCGGCTTTACCTTTCCTCTTCTCGTTCTGTTTATTCCTCCATCCCCAGTCGCATTTAATCATCCTCCCTTCCTTCTCCCTATTCCTAATCTTCCCTCCCCTACTCTATGTCCACCATCTTCCTCAATCTCCTCGCTCTTTTCCTTTCCCGTATCCCTTCCTTCTTTTGAGGCGTTGCTCCATCTTCCTTTATTCTCGCTTTATTCGCCAT
>NC_051410.1:19787917-19788123 GCF_015228065.2 Penaeus monodon
CAGGCGACAGGAGGCAAGCGCGCGAAGCTGGCCACGGCCGCCATGCAGCCGGGCAGATGGCTCGCCCCGCCCTGGTCCCACGTGCAGCGAGCGACGGCGATGAATGGCGACCGAATCGGGCGCGAGGAGGGCGGGGCAAAGTGCATGAGAAAAAGTGCATGAGAGAAAGGGCGTGAGGGTGGATTTGGATGACATGCATTAGGTGA
>NC_051410.1:19788162-19788295 GCF_015228065.2 Penaeus monodon
CAAAACAAAGAAGACAAGAGACAGAAATGAACACATGAGGCCCACAGGACTGAAAGGAATCATGTGTATGAAACCCGACGCTGAAAACACACACAACAATGGTCTAAAATGTATATGCACACAAAGCCCGCAT
>NC_051410.1:19788343-19788417 GCF_015228065.2 Penaeus monodon
CGGTAACCTCGCCAAAGGGAAAAATGGGAAAATGAAAAATAAAGAGAACGCATGGAAAATGGATAGAGACAGGC
>NC_051410.1:19788476-19788559 GCF_015228065.2 Penaeus monodon
GAGGCAATGGCCGAAGGGAATCGATATTTAGGGGTCGGCTAACGAAAACAAATAATGGCACGGCTAACCTAAGTATTGTGGCC
>NC_051410.1:19789519-19789761 GCF_015228065.2 Penaeus monodon
GTTTTGTTTCCCGCGCGCCAGAGCCATCTACCGTCAGAAGAGTGTACATTATGATAAGCACCGGATAAGTATAATGAATTCGGTGGGATCATTTCATTGTTGGAATATCTAGTTTCGAAATCATGTGCTTTTATTTTCATCTATGTATTCACATTTATCTACATATTGTTGGTATTTCATGTGGACCGCGGCGCTTACCTGCTCCACTAAATGGAAGACAGATATTCGATTTAGATTGCGGG
>NC_051410.1:19789799-19789897 GCF_015228065.2 Penaeus monodon
TCGTATCCATATTCGACAGGTAGACTTGTTTTGCCTTACTTGTCAGGTCTTTTGAAGGGACACTGTGAAGTGTTTGAGTTTGAGCACAGTGATGTGTA
>NC_051410.1:19790443-19790633 GCF_015228065.2 Penaeus monodon
CAGCCACGAGCCTTGGGCAAAAGCGCCACCTGCTTACGCCGCCCATCCATCGACCAAGCAAATGGAGCAAAACCGAGGAATATTCATAGCGTCTGGCGTTCCACGGGGACTCGGCCGCTCGACGGCTCCGCGGGCGGCAACGGCGGCGCTCTCGAGACCTGCATAATTACATACATTATGCAAGCCTCTC
>NC_051410.1:19790804-19791210 GCF_015228065.2 Penaeus monodon
ATTTTCCATGGTGCCACCTGTTCCTGTGTGAGCACCCGCCATCCAGTGAACCCCCTTGTGTACACTTATTTTTCAAAACGTGCAAACAGAGGTTAGGCTCCTCTACGCATGAGGAAACGCAACATTTAATCCGCAAAAATCTCTCGGCGCGAAACTCGTTGCCCGCAATCTCCGACGTTACGTGAGTTTTTAGCGCGGGGAGGCAGGCGGTGGCGACTGGAGGACACCACGAACTGGACCCACACTCACACAGGCGCCGCTCCAGGGCTACTTCGCCAACGCACTGCTCCGCCTCTTCCGCTGTTCGGGAGACCAAAGAGGAGCCGGATTTCGATATTGAAGAAGTTTATAAAAATATAAGAAAAACTTGCGATGTAGATTCGTTATAGCTACTCGTAAGGCAATG
>NC_051410.1:19791476-19791787 GCF_015228065.2 Penaeus monodon
CGAGATATACCGCAAGAAAAGGATTGTGTATCATATACAACTATTACTGGACCACACAGCCAGGCCAACGAAGCACACAGATGCCCAATACCAAGACACACACCGACCACCCCACAGCGCCATGAAGACGCTCAAATCGAGAAACGAAGTCGAGAGGGGATCATAAGGGCCACGTGTACCAGGCGCACGCGGCGGAGTTTACGGCTCACAGTAGCTAGCGTTCTACGCAGAAACGACCCATCCGAGACGCCACCAGTGAGACGCCGAAGGCCAAACCGATGAGCAAGAAGAGATTGTTTAAATTGAAGTGA
>NC_051410.1:19792722-19792874 GCF_015228065.2 Penaeus monodon
CTTTCCCCCACCGGGTTTTGCGAGACTATGAACCTCCTTTCCCTTCCCCCCCACCCCCTCCCGGATTACTCCCACCCCCACCTAGATGATGGCGTGACCCCCGGACGCCGCTTTCTTGTTTCTCATTCATGAGGATAAAGGATAGGGTGATT
>NC_051410.1:19793127-19793207 GCF_015228065.2 Penaeus monodon
ATGTAAACAGGGGATGGGATCTGAAGGCAAAGTGGAGAAAGAGAAGGAAAAGAGAAAAATAAACACGCGGAAAGGGTACG
>NC_051410.1:19793323-19793416 GCF_015228065.2 Penaeus monodon
GCCTCGCTCCCCCACCGAGTATCCTCTCCGGAGTGCATCTCACGCCCTCGGCGCCCCCGCCTCTGACTCGGCAGTGGTGTGCGAGTGAGTCAT
>NC_051410.1:19793459-19793663 GCF_015228065.2 Penaeus monodon
GGCCGTCGTCTTCACACCCTGATTGGCAATCAAGGCAGCAATCACATGACTCCTGCGCTTATTAACTCGTCTTGTTAACTCGCATTAACCAATGATAACGTATTTATTCATCCTCATGGTATTGTTTTATCTGATCATTAGCTCACGTGTAGGAATATACTCTAGTGTATCATAGAAGGAAACACTGTAGGAAATATCGATTGC
>NC_051410.1:19793786-19794049 GCF_015228065.2 Penaeus monodon
TTAACGATGATGCTGATGACAAAAATACTACATAATGTAAAAAATTAGAAAAGGGAATAACGAAGAGAAGAAGAAAAGGGAAAAGACCCGTAAAATACCTCGAAGAAACCGCAGAAATTAGCGGCCTCACGCGACCGACCTTCGCTGCGAAATGTTTCTTTTTTATCACTTTTAAAGCTTGACAGATTTGGAAGCGATAACCGAGTGAATTACAGGAGGGTAAGGAAGGCTAGAATCTATAAGCCTTGCTATTCCTTACTCTT
>NC_051410.1:19794193-19794493 GCF_015228065.2 Penaeus monodon
ATAGATACAGGGCAACTACCAACCCAAGATGCTCTACACAACATCCATAGTCCAGCGCCACAAAACTTTACAATCCAAGTAGCATCAACACAACCCTAATTAACCCTCAGCGAGTTTTGACTTTCTGACAACGTTCCTGCAACAGTTAAAAACCTCTGCAACTCAAACACCTGATGCTTTTCCTGGAGAACATCTTGCGGATAAAACTCTACGGACATAGATCTCCACTTTTCAGTGTGTTATGAGAGTTAAACTTGGTTTCCGGTTGCTCTGGTAAATCCATGGGATATACAATGTGTA
>NC_051410.1:19794881-19795088 GCF_015228065.2 Penaeus monodon
ATGAAGTTCGAATGATAAAGTGAAGTTTGATGTAAGAAATACCAATATCTGTTTGTTGCTTACGTGTTTGAAAATGCTCCTGAAATGCTTAAACCAACACAGTTCTAAGAATAGAAACAAATCAAAACTCCTTCCACGGATACGCAACAAACCAAACGCGTTGCCCAGAGCGCGACAAGGATTCAAAACACGCACAGATCCTGAAAC
>NC_051410.1:19795163-19795473 GCF_015228065.2 Penaeus monodon
ACCTGACCTACCTATACCCCGCCCACCCGCACCCACGCCTACCTGTATGAGGGCGGTAGAAATACATTCGGGCCGCGATGACTAAGACTGGATGAAAGCCACGAGTGTTCCATATTTGCGTTTGCGGCGACAGACACGCGCGCATCCTAAGCTATTTTCTTGGTTCTAAAAGCGTTCGCTAATCCTGTACATTCAAAGCGTCTCAATTAAGCTCATCTGCGCGTACGAAAGATGGTAGCTGCAGAGTAAGGGAGGGTGGGAAGAAGAATTCAATATTTAGAAAGATATTCTAAACTAAAATGAACAGATG
>NC_051410.1:19795510-19796156 GCF_015228065.2 Penaeus monodon
GAAAGGGAAGACAATGGAACAGTTAAAAAAAAACGAAGCAAGAATAAGAATAAGGACAAGAATTAGTCCAGGAGAGCCTCACCCCCCCCCCCCCCATCCTTTTCCCAGGACAAGGCGTAACCAAACCCAGCTTCCAACCTGACCTTCGAGACAACAGTTTACAGGGCGCGTAAACACAGTGACCTATGCGGATGACCTGGTTATTTTCGGTGGCCGAGCTGAGGGGGGAGGAGGGGAAAGGAGGAGGAGGAGGAGGGGAAAGGAGGAGGGGAAGCTAGAAGAGGAAAAGGGGTGGACGGGGAGAGGGAGAGGGGAAGGGGGAAGGGGTAAATAAGGGAAGGAGGGGTGGGGGGAGGGGGGGGGAAGGAGAGGGTGCGGATGAGGGTGGTTGGGGGGAGGGTTGAACGAAGGGCGGGCAGGGAGGGAGGGAAAAGAGGACGATATGATGAGGGTGGAGAGGAGGGAAGAAAGTGGGGAAAGAGAATGGGAGAGATGACAGAGGTGGAAATGAGGGGACGTGATGAGGGTGGAAAGAGGAAAGGAAGAGGTAACAAGAGGAGAAAGGAGGAGGAAGGAAGAAAAGGAGAGGTCACGAGGTGAAAGGAATTTATAATGAGTGCAGAAGGGAAGGAATGGAAGGAAGATG
>NC_051410.1:19796552-19796688 GCF_015228065.2 Penaeus monodon
CGCTCACCCGCACGCAATTAGACCTGCGCCTCCATATCACGCCCACGGGCATCCAGCCTGCGCGCTTACAGCTATTCTAAGGTCTTAAAGCTCACGTGAACGCTTATTTACAACTTTCCTTCTGTCTTTTGATTAT
>NC_051410.1:19796826-19796900 GCF_015228065.2 Penaeus monodon
CTGCAAATACACAAACACAAACATATGCATTTTATTACATCTATAATAAAAACAGTCACCTCATCCTCATATCT
>NC_051410.1:19796929-19797100 GCF_015228065.2 Penaeus monodon
GCATGAAAAGGAGCATGAAAAAAAGGAAAGAAGAAAAACAAGAGACGGAAGACGATAATAAACCTGGGAAGATATTAATATGATGATAGCGGAGTCTGCCATGCGATCCCGCACCCCTCCCTCCCTCCCTCCCTTCCCCTTCCACCCACGTCTTCGTATCATTCTTTCATT
>NC_051410.1:19797334-19797565 GCF_015228065.2 Penaeus monodon
ATTGTGCTCAAGAAATTCTCTCTTCTTGGAACTGGGGCTTCTCCTCCTTATTATCTTATTTCTCCTATTCCTTATCCTTTCTCTTCTCCATTCCTTTGTTTTATTTATTAGGTGTTTGTTCACATGTCCCTTTCCCTAGGTGCTAAAATGCCCACAATCCTTCTCTTCATTATTATTATTCTGTGCTATCACAATTGGACCCACTAATAAATGAACAACGATGAGTGAAAT
>NC_051410.1:19797693-19797812 GCF_015228065.2 Penaeus monodon
AGGGATCATTCAGTACTACATAAGATCCGATCCCCTTGCTACGGCGTTGGATCCCATTCCAGGATCTCTCTTGTTTTTATCCACCGTGAGCTCTCGAAAAAAAAAACTTTAAACTTATC
>NC_051410.1:19797846-19798010 GCF_015228065.2 Penaeus monodon
AATAACTAGGGATATTTAGATTACGATACGCATGAAAACAAGGTCAACATATAGCCGGATTAGTATATTAATTAAGGTAGACTTTGCAAGCTAAGTTAAATATAAGTTGTGAAATTCTAATCTGGTGTAGATAAATGAAGTTGCAAGAGTACGTTGCGGGATGA
>NC_051410.1:19798231-19798333 GCF_015228065.2 Penaeus monodon
AAAATAAATCGCGAGAGTATTTCGAAGCCCTACCAACCACACAGGTCTTGAACCAGTTACCAAAACAAGTCTACATCGAGTTCCTGACCAAATCTCAAAACT
>NC_051410.1:19798529-19798710 GCF_015228065.2 Penaeus monodon
GAACCCTCCTGCGGTCTCCCTTGCCTTGTTCAACACGGCTCGAAACACACCCGAACGGCACACGCAACTCCCGCACAAAACACCACCACGAACCACTCCTTCTCCACTCCCAGCTACTCCACCCAACTCCCATGTACTCACCGCACAGACACCGCAAAGGGGACGCGAAGAACGTACCTGC
>NC_051410.1:19798758-19799213 GCF_015228065.2 Penaeus monodon
TCTGCATTAAGAGGAAGTGGTAGCCGTATATCCCCCCCCCCCCCGAGTCCGAACACTGCTTTGCATAAGCTACGAGTTCGAGTCTTAAAGATGAAGGTCAGCTCCGGTATTTTGCTAAGGCCTCCTCGTGATGCTCAGGATAATGTATGAAGCGTATATTCTCCGTATGTGGATTTAGAAAAAGGATTTTTACTGCCACATTTTCCAAAAATCAATATCAGGAGCTATTTCATTGTTACTGGAATATATCTTATATAGTATGTGATAAAAATAATAATCATATAAAGCTGTTCATGTAATATTTTCATTTTGCAATGATTTAACATGCTTGATACAATACCTATACTTGTTTTGTCGTCAACATGTAGAAATAAGGCAGCAGTGTAAAACAAATAAATAGATATGAAACAACAGATACATCACAACATATATCTATCACGATCATTTTCAGTGAA
>NC_051410.1:19799342-19799658 GCF_015228065.2 Penaeus monodon
AAAAAATCCAATTTCCCTCCGCGGTCGAGAGACTTCGGGTTTTGTTCCTCCGTGACGTCTCGCTCGAGGCAATGGAGGAGGGAAAAGGAAGGGGGAGGGAAGGGAAGGGGAAGGGAGGAGAAGAAGGGGGGGAAGGGAGGAGAAGAGGGGGGAGGGAAGAGAGGAGAAGAGGGGGGAGGGAAGGGGAAGGGAGAGAGGAGGGGAAGGGAGAGGGAAGGATAAGGGAGTCCAAGAATTACTCAAGAAATGTATTATACTTTTGTTTGCGAGCTGTTCCACTCTTCCCCGACCATCGCCGTTGCTAATGCTCTCCCTA
>NC_051410.1:19800166-19800929 GCF_015228065.2 Penaeus monodon
TACGTATTCCTATTTATCTTCAAGATCATCAGTTATTCTTCGTCTCTCATGCCTTTCTCTGAGGACATGAAATGGCGTGATTGTTTTCCTTTTTTTTGTTACATTCCAAAATCATAAAATAAGTCACTTTCCGTGTGATAAACCAGACATAATTAAATCTGACCACCCGGAACGCGAAAAACACTTAACACAATTTTTTTACAACATGCTGCACACTACCCACATTTCAGACTATTCACATGACATAAGAGATACGATATTACACAAAGGTAAACGAGCGTACACACAAATGACATGCCCACGTACTTTAATGTGTCAGCCATTATCTACACATTTATCTCTCCATCTACCATTACGTAACAATCTATAATACAACAACAATGAAATACAAAGCGTGCAATAAACATTAGCAGTCATGATATCGACTCCCGTAACTGGCCATTCAGAAACACAACATTATGAGGGGCAAACATACAGATAAAAAAAAAGGTAATGAATAAAGAAAAAAAAAACCGTGATCAACCTTGACCAAAGAGAAGATTAGGAAGAAAGGGTTAATCGTGAATAAGGAAATTCAAGTACGTAAGACAGGGGAGGAGACAGAAATATCAAGAAGAGGAAAGAAGGAGAGAGGGGAGAGGAGTGATAATGAAGCACTTTAACGCACCAAGGAGGACGGAAGGAGAGGGAGCCGGACGATAAATATTACGCCAAACTATCTCCTGTTCGGCTGAAGACCCAAGTTTCGAGTCAAATGATGAAT
>NC_051410.1:19801419-19801503 GCF_015228065.2 Penaeus monodon
TTTTGTAGTGGTGCTGTGGAATCCCAAGAGTATCTATTTACCTATCTATTTCCAAGACTGTGTACAGGTCGTTTCCATTCGAAT
>NC_051410.1:19801661-19801808 GCF_015228065.2 Penaeus monodon
CAATAACTCCTCAAATTTTTATATCTCGGTTTTCAATGGCAGTTCACATATTGCTTTCATTTTGCAAGTCTGCATTATGACTGCACTTGGCCGAGGAAGGGGAAGCAGTACAATAGGGAGAGTAAACACGAGTAAGATGTGGTAAGC
>NC_051410.1:19802027-19802176 GCF_015228065.2 Penaeus monodon
GAGGGAGTGAAATAATCCGGCAGAAAAGGCTGAGGAAATGACAGGGAGTGGATGACCCGCTGCAAAGTGCCACCGGACAGTACTTAGGTCGAGGCGGAGGCAGACCGCGAGACATGTCCAGGCGAGGGCCGGCAGACGAGAAGTAGGGC
>NC_051410.1:19802478-19802561 GCF_015228065.2 Penaeus monodon
ATGAAAACTGGTGAAAGATCGTAGTAAAAGAAGTGAAGAGAAAGAGGAAGAAAGGACAAAGAGATAAAGACAGATAAATGATA
>NC_051410.1:19802641-19802783 GCF_015228065.2 Penaeus monodon
TCGGAGTACCTGAGAGTGCGGTTTCAAAATACAGTCTTTCTCGACGACGGAACGTTAATCTCATTACCCTCGCTTGTGTCATCACTCGGCCGCGCCTCACGTGAGGTCAGACCTTGATGAAATACCATCATGGACGCTCTCA
>NC_051410.1:19802900-19802980 GCF_015228065.2 Penaeus monodon
AGTATCTCCCGAAATCCACGGCGTTAATTGGAGAATGAATATATTTACAGGAAAATCAATATATATCAACATGCGCGGCG
>NC_051410.1:19803279-19803491 GCF_015228065.2 Penaeus monodon
TCGAGAATCCGAACCAATAATACATCACAGCAGATCAAACATAAAAAAAAAACATATATTATAGTATGACGAGAAAAAAGAAAAAAAATCGAAATTTCCCCCGAGAGCCTATCTGGAGATCCTCGTGCAACTGCAAAGCGAGAAGGGAGACGATGCGCTCACTTTCTCAAAAGGGATTCTGCTCCTCACGGCCGAGGGGGGGGGGGAGGCTT
>NC_051410.1:19803673-19803861 GCF_015228065.2 Penaeus monodon
CACTCCCGACGTGAGAAGGAGACCCTCTTTGGGAGATGAGAGACGGCCGAACCGCCCCATCCCGCTTTTGAATCCAGGTTCTATATTTTCCCAATTTTTTTTTTTTGTCACTCGTTCCCGGGTGAAATACTTGATTCGGGTCCATCTCGTCATCCACGCATGTTTTCTCATCTGCATCGCCACTGACA
>NC_051410.1:19804392-19804594 GCF_015228065.2 Penaeus monodon
GGCGCCAGTAAACGGCCGATCGTAATATCCCTTGCCGATACGTCCGATACACTCGCGAGGCCAAAAGTGTACTACGGCGAAAACACTCTCTCTCCTTGCATGACAATAAAAAAGAATGAAAAATGGGATGACAATGTGCATGACAATAGCCGCGGGTTCGAGGCTCAATATCCCTGCCGGCTAGACGAGCGAGAGACAATCC
>NC_051410.1:19804694-19805004 GCF_015228065.2 Penaeus monodon
TCGTGGGGGGTATGGTGGTCACTATAGCCATGGTGTTGGAGAAGGCGGCGGGATATGGTGCGGGAAAAGGGCCGAGGAGATCGTGAATCTGATGCTGAAGTGAAATGAAGAGGGAGTGGGAGAGGTGATGAATACGGCATTCAGAGGAAGACTGTGAGCGAATGTGGTGCAGATGGAGACGGTGAGATAAATGAAAGTGACGCAAAGAGACTGGATATATGGTGCGAAGTCGGTGAGATGGCGAATATGAGACAAAAGGAAGTCGAAGGGAAGATATACAATAAAACAAGTGATAGCAGAGATATTAACT
>NC_051410.1:19805131-19805297 GCF_015228065.2 Penaeus monodon
CAGATGCTGACAGAAGCAAACAGACGTGCACTCTCTCTCCAACCCTCTCAGGCATGCACGTCACACGTACGTCACAACGCACGTGCGCCAATTTAGCACGGTGAGTTTAGACTGCGGATGTCCTCGGGGTGGGTGGGGGTAGCGGCATGTGGGGGGTATTGAATAA
>NC_051410.1:19805708-19805902 GCF_015228065.2 Penaeus monodon
GGGTCTAATACCGGGTGGGGATAGTGCATAGGCAAGCAGAGTGGTGTTGAGGAGGGTCTCTATATGAAAACGCATTGATTGAATCGAAGGCTGGTATTGCGTGCGAGGCGGTAGCAGACTGGTGATTGAAAGGACGTTGTAGTGAAAACTTACATGGCAGTAATAATAACACACGTAAGGGCTTATCGAAGTTC
>NC_051410.1:19806109-19806363 GCF_015228065.2 Penaeus monodon
CCGCCAACAAACAAACCCAGAGGGATGATATTTGTGTAGCGGCAGTGACAGGTAACTATGACAGGGAGTCGCGGAGAAGCGGCTCGAGAATTTGCATAACTTGTTTGTCCGGCGAGAAATGGTGCTTTCGGCGCCGTCGCTAGCTGAAGTTTCCATGGTGAGAAAAATAAAGTGTAGTGTTTTTTTTCTTTTTTTTCGTTTGGTGTCTATTCATTTTCTCGGCGGTGGCAGTATGGAGGTTTGGAAGGGTACTT
>NC_051410.1:19806433-19806701 GCF_015228065.2 Penaeus monodon
TTATCTCCTCCCCAAAGAACGTTTGCCCTCCTGATTCTCCCCCCTCCCCCTCCCCTCCCGTTAAGAAACGCCCCCCTCCTTCCCTTCCATTCTCTCATGATGCCTGTTCTCATTTCCTCGTTCGACCACAAAGGGGGGTAATGAAGAAGCATTAAGGGAGAGGGAGATGGGGTCCCCTTCCTTGAGCCGCGAAAATAATTTGCTTAATCTTCGGCATTTGCATGACAATGAGATGGCGAGCAGTAACCATATTCATGAATAATGAAAC
>NC_051410.1:19806875-19807304 GCF_015228065.2 Penaeus monodon
AATGCATATTTTTTAACAAAATTATAAAATGATTTCTACCCCATGAAAACTGAAACATCTGTGAGATTAATGGTTGATCCCGGATCTGTTATTCAATCAATACTCCAGAAGCTATGAAAGTGAAAAATCACATGGAAAACGTTATGAATTTTATCTGGTTGTGCCAATTGTAAATCAGTTGTAAATTAGTGGTAAGATTGCATCGTCCTTAAGTATTAACAGGATATATATACTGAATACATTTGACGGTAAAATAAAATGTCACAAAAACACAATTTAAAAAAAAATCACAAAATTTCCGGATAATAACAACCACTCAAGCATCTTTAACTTCAGTTCCAATCAACATTGTTAAAG
This sequence comes from Penaeus monodon, assembly GCF_015228065.2. Classification (NCBI taxonomy): domain Eukaryota; kingdom Metazoa; phylum Arthropoda; class Malacostraca; order Decapoda; family Penaeidae; genus Penaeus; species Penaeus monodon. Next base: position 19,807,233 of record NC_051410.1, read on the forward strand.
CTAACTGTCACTTAAACTCTGAAGGATACAGTCAAACAAACAAACGGACAGGTACACATGCCCCCCCCCCCC
>NC_051410.1:19807392-19807521 GCF_015228065.2 Penaeus monodon
GCAACCTCATTATACGTACAGCTTAGCGTGGCCAGACTCATTATGATACTCACACGCCTACGCCCACGACATGACTGAACCCCCTCCGCGGCCGCCTTCTGTTTCAGGCAGCAGTAGTGTTTAAGTTTT
>NC_051410.1:19808007-19808231 GCF_015228065.2 Penaeus monodon
GGGGATGGAATTGAAATAAAAAAATGTGAAAACAGGGTCTCATGGAGTTCAAAAAAACGTGAAAAGAGAATGGAGGGAGAGCTTAAATACACAAGAAAATTCGTAATATAAAAATGAATAGCAAATAGTGAATGGAAATCATAGCAGAAATGAACATTTAACCCGAAGTAAAAATTAACAAACATCAACATAAAAAAACAGAACCTGAAAGATGAAATCCGGTC
>NC_051410.1:19808258-19809871 GCF_015228065.2 Penaeus monodon
GGCGCGAAAGACAACCTACACCGCCCTGCACCACCTCAATCCGCATCGGCCTCCCTCCTCTCGTGCTCTCTGTGTCTGGCATCTGTCTCTCCGTATGGGGGGGGGGGGGCACAGAGAGCCTACTCCCTCCAAAACACGAACTTGGCCGTACGTGGCGCGGCGGCCAGCTCGCGGCATTTCACTTGAACAACAATGCTTAGGCCGTCCCTTCGTCCGGGATGACGCAACACCACCTGATGAATCCCGAGTCCTTGACCGACCCACGACGTCCTCAGGGCTCAAGAAACACAAGAGGGACGTCCCTAGGAATTCTCCTTACTTCAGGCGCCGATTCTGGTAGGATCGCTTGACAGAAGACTATGCTCGAATCTTCCTTATTCTGAATAAATTTAAAACCTACAGCTGTTTAAGGAAAAAAATAATAAATAAAAAGACGCAAGCGATCGACAGTTGTATGAACACACGCCCACGCACCTCCGTAGGGACATTTTAAAAGAAATATTTTGATGAAAGTTTTACTTATAGGTACAAACGGGTACTTCCTCTAATTGGTCCATACGATAGCTCACAGAATGACCATAAAATACTCCATAATATCAATTAATCTAATCGGAGTGCAAAACAGGTCTACTCCTCCACCTGACAGCATAGGGTGATTCCCGCCAAATTCACTCCCGTTGACGATATCCTGATAAACACAAAACTGGAAATCATTACGGCTGTTAAAGCGGGTAATCCATTCCGACTTCGACCCCGACCCGTGCTCAAGCAGGGCCCCCGAACTCAACCATTCTATCGCATTCGAGTTTCAGATTCGCTAATTGTGTCTTTCGAGAGGGCTGACAGAGAGCTGATTCAGAAGGTAGTCGTGGATGTGTGAAGCAATCGGGAATCGAAGCTGTGGTTGTCGTCGTTACGCAGCATCATGGAAATATACTTCAGTGAGGCTTTTCGAGGCTGGGATGTACTGGTACTAGGAGCGGTTGGCGGGTGTCTGGGGTCTGCGCCTTTCTACGTTCGCCCCTAGGGATTCATGCAGCCGTACTCGATACCGACCACACGCAATCTACGAATCTACATTCGCTCATACTCGAATCATCAACAATGTATGCATTAATAAAGAAAAAGACTAAGGGTAGCCAAAGCCGAATATGATATTGCGTGCAGGCCGTGTGGCAACACTCTCTCCCCTCGCCTGAGCCGGGAGGGGAAATAGAGTTGCCAATCAGTCTATTAGCCGATAATACCACGCCATTTTCGGAGTCCATCAACAGCAGTCATAGCATTCTGACGAGATACCCGCCGGCTGTGGAGACAGCAAGGCGAGAGGAGCCGCCGCAGCACCGGCAGAAGCTGCTCCTGGAGACAGACGCCCAAATCGCGCGCGTACGACCAAAAATCGTTAACTTGTGAAGCTACAATCGGACTCGCGAGAGCACCGCCGACCTGCCTCGGCCCGACACCAGCGCCGGACAAAGGCACGGCGAGCGAAGCAAGGCCGAGGCGCCGCTAACATAATGACGGCCAAACACGTGTACACATGGACACATATGCAAAGCACTCGTTCACAGGAAAACATACATATGAAAAGCAATGCACACACACATTACAAT
>NC_051410.1:19809962-19810087 GCF_015228065.2 Penaeus monodon
GATGCGCATCCGCCTTCGTAAGGGCCTCGGCCACATGTATGCCCGCCTGCGGATGCGTGCTAGTAATGTACCTCGTCGACTGGGTAATCCGCTCACTGCCAGGGTCGCTGACGACTACTAATGCG
>NC_051410.1:19810160-19810268 GCF_015228065.2 Penaeus monodon
TCTGTCCTTTCACGTCAGACAAATTTGCTCTCCCTTCCCGCAGCCGGAAATTTCAAAGGCAAAGCCAAACACGCAAACACTGACGCGATGCGCACAAAAGGGGCGACC
>NC_051410.1:19810303-19810375 GCF_015228065.2 Penaeus monodon
TCAACACGCGGAAAAAATGGAGCGATCCGTAAGGCAGGAAACGAGCAGTAGCCCTTGCGGCGTTGGGGGAGC
>NC_051410.1:19810441-19810514 GCF_015228065.2 Penaeus monodon
CCCTGAAAATACCTCTACTTTTCGTACCACCCTTGTTCTATTCTAAGACTTTGCCCTTCACTCTTTTTCTAAC
>NC_051410.1:19810582-19810731 GCF_015228065.2 Penaeus monodon
ACGAAAAAAGAGCGATCCTTCCTTGCCTGATCATCTCCTACGACGCCTCAGAGGAGATGGTATCATACCTCAATCACACAGGAGGAGATGCGCTTCAGCTGAGGGACGGCCGCGCGCTGAGGCTGTGACATTCATACTGCCAGACGAAG
>NC_051410.1:19810888-19811354 GCF_015228065.2 Penaeus monodon
AAGAGGGAAAGACGAATAGTAGCAGCAGTCGTAGTGGCAGTGGTAGGCGTAATAAAGGGAGAAGGAGAAAAAAGAGAAAGAGGAGGAAGAAGCGGAGGAGGAGGAAGAGGATGCGAGAGAGGGAGGATGGGAGGATAAAGAGGAGGGAGTGAAAGAGGTAGGGAAGGAGAGAGGAGACGAAGGAGAACGTGGAGAGAAGGCGTTGGATAAGGAGGAGGGAGAAGAGAAGACGAAGGAGCAGAAAAGGGAATAATTGGATAATTAAGAATAATAAGTACCAAGAGTGCAAACGAAGAAAGGAACCAAAGAAGAATTAAATCAGAAGAAGAAAGGAGGAGCAGACAGGGAAAAAACGAAGGAAAAAAAGACCAAGGGAAAAATCAATGAAATGAGAAGTAGAGGAAAATTGAAAAACAAAAAACACACACAAAGAATAGAAACAAAATGTAAAAGTAATCTCAACGAA
>NC_051410.1:19811394-19811655 GCF_015228065.2 Penaeus monodon
TACAAAACCATGAACAGAGGAAGGGATGAAAAGGCAGGAGACAAAAGAGACAGTGAGTACCGACGAGTCAATAAGACCCGAAAGAGATAAGAAATTTTGACAAGCGGTAAAAATACACATGGAAAGGATAAGAGGTGAGAGTGCAGAAAGACAGAGGCTGAGTTTTTTTTTTTTTGAAAGGGGGTGTGGGAGAACGATCTTAGGTAGGATTTCGTGTTCTTCTTCTCTAAAGGTGTTGTGCTTGTGAACGCACCCACGCAC
>NC_051410.1:19812310-19812772 GCF_015228065.2 Penaeus monodon
CCAGAATCCCCACACCTCCTCTTCCTGCCGAAGGCGCCCAAGACCTCGGTGACTCTCCCTCCCGAAGCAGTATTCTTCCGCCCGCAGCTAGAAACCATCCGACCTGATTCCGCGCTCTTCTTACATTAAATCAAACCGCGTTAGCTTCGAATTTCATATTCATAGAAGAGATTACCCTCCCTTTTTTTTAAAGATCTCTCGCCCGGGCTCCTCCTCCGTCGCCTGGGAATGACAGACCCACGACATTCCCGGCAGCAGGAATTCGAGCGGCCGAACCTCCTCCCTCTTATGGCCTGCGTTCCCATTATCTTCTCGGGAAAGCCACGGCGAGGAGGGAGGGAGCGCTTCGGAATAGGAACGGCTATTGGTGGAATTAATTTTCTGCGAACCCGCGCGCCGAGGCTCCGGGAGAAGAGCCTTGCATATCTTGTTTCGTAAGATTTGAGGAAAATGGGCGGAAAG
>NC_051410.1:19812953-19813068 GCF_015228065.2 Penaeus monodon
AAGAAGGGCGAAGATTTAAGTACTGTCATAAAATCAAGGCGTTTCTACCATTTCTCTTACTCACTCACGCGCTGTCTGTTGACCAGTTAAAGAAAGATTTTCTTCCTTTCACATG
>NC_051410.1:19813267-19813435 GCF_015228065.2 Penaeus monodon
CGATAAAATAAAAATAGCTCAACGGACTCGAACACAAATGGCCAAGATACTAAAAGCAGCAGCAGCGGCAGTTGTAAAGCCAGCAGCGCCGCCCCGCGCCCGGCCGGGCCTTGAGAACCTGCGGGCGAGCGCGGGCCAAGGAAGCGCACGAGTGGCTCCCCTAACGGC
>NC_051410.1:19813468-19814064 GCF_015228065.2 Penaeus monodon
TGACCCCATTCCGACCTCCTCTTCCCCTCCTCAATGAGCTTGTTAAAGTGGCCCTAAAACGGGAAAACTGAGACTCGTAAAATACCAAACACGGCATTGATGTTCTGCACATTTCTAACGACGGACGGCGGCGAAAGAAATACCTGCGTCTTTTTTTGCACGCGACTTTTTTTCTTCTTCGTCTGTTTTTGTTGCTTTTTTTTACATTTTAGTGTGTTTGTTTTCCTTCCTGCTTAGCTGATTTCGATCGTGGTTTAGGTCCTTGGTGCTAAGCGACGAAGGAGTGTTTGAAAATGTGTTGAGAATTTATTTGTGATTGTATTCCATAGCATTGAGTTTTCAGATTAAACTAAATATACCGCATATTTTACAATTCCACAAAATGGCATGATTCCTATGTCAACTTTTGTCCACTTTGGGCGACTGGCCTCGACTGCATTTTTCATGACGACACGACCTGCGTCCTTCCCTCTCCTGCGGCGGCGTTCCCCTCGCTTTTTCTTTCCCTGACCTGCCTCTGTCTCTCACTTTAGATCGAGCTTTCTTCATTTCTCTCTCGATGCACATGTGTCTGTATCTCTCACTTTAGATCTAGT
>NC_051410.1:19814230-19814838 GCF_015228065.2 Penaeus monodon
CCTGACCCCCCGCCTCCCCGCTCTTTTTCCTCTCAACACCTAGAATATACACATTAGTATGAATGTGAGTATTTGTTTATGTATGTGCAGTGCCGGATAAGGGCAGGTGGCGTTCCTATAAACAAATACTTGAGACAAGATCGCATCCTCCAGGTGTGCCGGACGCAGCTCATATAAACCCGACGCGACGCCACGCTTGTTGTCATGGTAACGCGACCCGAACGCCAAAGCTTTCTTTTCTTGGGAACGACCAGTGAAATGAACTTGCACGAACAGAGGGAGGTAAATTTGAAAAACATGAACAAATGTAAAACTACGGAGGCGGAGAGAAGACACAAAGTACGCACGTTGAGTCTTCTATAAATATCGTGAACTGACATAGAGACGAAGGAAACATTTTCTCTAAATTCTTTTATAACCACAAGGCAGAAATACCGAGAATACCGTTCCACTTGGATGCTTTTTTGCTCTCTCGGATATTCCTTACAAAGAAGAAATGATAAAAGGAGGAAGAACGAAACAAAAATAAACAGAACTCAAAATAATAAACAAATGGAAAAGCCAATTTTTTATTTTCTCAAAGTCTATTCATTCTATCTTACACATAT
>NC_051410.1:19815042-19815327 GCF_015228065.2 Penaeus monodon
AAAAAAAAATTCTTAAATTTTAACGACCCAGAAAGACCCCGACCTTAGCCTACATAAGAAATTTTCAGGAAAAAAAAGTTACGCTTTTCGTCTTTTTCTTCTACCCTGTCATGTCCTCACCAATTGATTTATTTTTTATATTCAGAATTCAGAATTATGCATATTCCAAATTTCAGTCTATTCATAATACTAGCCATTATCATTTTTTTTGTTCTGCCTCTCCCCATATTCCTCCTCTTTTTAAAATCTTTCCCGAACCTTTAATCTCGTACTAAGCCTTTCCAT
>NC_051410.1:19816058-19816369 GCF_015228065.2 Penaeus monodon
AGCATTGCCTCTTCTCCCCTTGAAGTTCCCCTTACCCGGTCCCCTCGGTCTCCCCCCCCCTACCCTTCTCTCTTTCTCTCCCTAGTGGCTCCCTCCCTTCCTCTTCTCCTTTCCCCTCTTGGCCGTTGCGCGTAGGCGGTGTTGCAACTGCCGCTGACTCCCTTGCCTAATACCCACGTGGAATACACAGACGCAGGTACACGCAAGTATGAATACAATTACACTTACTTTCACATGCATGTATATGATCACATACATATGCATCTAAACGTATATTAAACAGATACAAGCCCAAACATACCTTCATTCCT
>NC_051410.1:19816462-19816578 GCF_015228065.2 Penaeus monodon
TTCCCTGTACCATATCAATTTAAAAATTCATCCATCCACTCTTTATCAATTTCCGTTTTGCCATTCACTCCATCGGCAAAATGAAAATAAAAAAAGGATTTTCCATTCCGGAGGGA
>NC_051410.1:19816638-19817298 GCF_015228065.2 Penaeus monodon
GCCTTTTTTCCCCAGCATCATTTCTCAATTTCCTTTATGGCCTCTTCGTATTCTCATTACCTGACACTTCTCCTGCCTTCCCCTTCCCCGCCTCTTTATCTTGACACCTTCTTCCTCCTTCGCCTCCCACTCCCACCCTTTCGCCTAATGACTCGCACCTGCTTCGCCTCACTCACTGACACTCCCCTGACTCACTTCCGGTCTCGGGAATGACTCACCCTTGGATTCCCATTCCCGCCAGCTCACTTCTTATTCCCAGCTGATTCATATTCCGATATCAATCAAACTGTTCCCCTCTCGTCTCTCTTCAATCTAAAACTCATCGTTTTGATCAATCGGACTCACCTCTTCCTCACTTAAGTATGACTCACTTAAGTCGCCATTCTTATACTCATGAAACACATCATCTTCCTCATATTCTTACCTGCAATCTCTTCCTCACAACCTACTCACCAAACTCGCGCCTACTCACCCTCACTCACCTTACTTCTACTCACTCACCTCTCACACTAATTCTTTGTCTCACGCTAAACCTCGCATCAAGTCACTCCTCACCCTAACTCACCCAAACACACTTGCCCCTCGCCTTCTCCCCTGAATTCCTTCCGTCTCACCCTACTTCACTTCCCTCACTCTCTCACCCTATGTCCCTTCCCTCAA
>NC_051410.1:19817347-19817432 GCF_015228065.2 Penaeus monodon
TACAATACCCTTCCACCCACTCGCCACTCGCACCGCCGCCTGAGAGCTATATCGATTCCACAATTTGTGCAAGTCTCCGATTACT
>NC_051410.1:19818243-19824370 GCF_015228065.2 Penaeus monodon
ACTTTCCTTTTCACCTTTTTCTGAATTCTTGATTTTTTCACTCTTCCTTTCCTTGTTTGTGCATTTATTTTAGTTGATTTGCACTGCTTTTGGATACTGGTTGTTTATCTTATAATTGTTATTATCTTGGGAAGTTTTATTTATAATTTCTAATGTTTATAATATTTATAATGTTTTCCCCATTCCCAACAATTCCAATTCACCTCTATTTTAGAATATTCCAAAGTGTTAGTCCTGCAGAACCTAAGTGATTTTTTTACCATCCATTGTGCTTTAAGCTCTGGTACATCTCTTTTCTAAAATCTTTTCTCGTTTTATCTGGTACATCTCTTTTCTAAAATCTTTTCTCGTTTTATCTGGTACATCTCTTTTCTAAAATCTTTTCTCGTTTTATCTGGTACATCTCTTTTCTAAAATCTTTTCTCGTTTTCTTACCTAAAATCCTTGCATCTTAATCTTGACTGAAATACCCAATGCTTCTCTTTCCTGGCAGCCCTATTTTTTAAAAAATCCTTTATCCTCCTATCTTATGAAATGTGTTATCCATCAACTTCCTGAAATTTTAAATTGATATTCTTTCTTTTTGCTGATGAAACTTTGTGTCCTTTTCCTGAAATCCCTAACCCATGTTTTTATTTCTCCTCTTTTCTGAAATCTTTAAACCATCTTTTCTTTCTGAAGCTCCTGATCAATTTACTGCTTGAAATCCCTAATGGTTCTTTATTCTAAAATTCCTCTCCCATCTCTTATCAATATCTTTTTGAAACCCTTATTCCTTATCTATTCTTGAATTGCTGATTGCTCTTACCTGAAATGGCCAATGTATTTTTCCTTGCACTGCTGATCCATCTCTTATCTGAAGCCTGCCATGTGATCCTTTTATAAATCAATAATCTGTCTTTTCCTGAAATATCTAATCCATATTTCACTCATCTCATTTTTATGCTGCATTTTTTCCTGAACTCCCCAATCTATATTTCTCTCACCATCTTATTGATATTTCACCTTTTTCCTGAATTCCCTAATCCATATTTTTCTCGCACTTATTGTTACCTTTGGAAATCACTTTATTGCCCATTTAGTTATTCCTCTTTATTTCCCTGCTCAGTTGGCAAGCTATATTCATATCTTGTTTCACTATTCATTATGTTAGAAATATTTTAATAATTATATTTAATCCATTTATTCCTTACAATATTTATTCTCAGAGCCATTAAATCTTCACATGTCCTATATGTTCCATTATTTATTAAGCTAAGAATGTTGTATTGTACTTAAACCATTTATTAAGCATTTGTTCTTCTCATGTCTCATTTCACTATTCACAATAATATAAATGTTGTGTATTCTTATTATCTTGACACCTGTATATGAGAACTACATCTTAAAATGATCTAGCATTCGTAAGTTGAAGATTATCTTGCATGTAACTAATTATCTAAAGATGTCATAATCAGAGCCTAAATGACATATAAAAATTACCTAATAATATAATCTGTTCATCCCAAGAGTAAATGGTCTCATCAGAAAAAAAAATCGAACTTGCTACAATTCTTAATCAGATTATCCAAAAATGATAAGACATATAAGCATATCTTTGGTGTATTTACATTTTCTTGGAGTTATTGTACTAATCTGAGATTGCATGAAAAAATGATGCAGAGCAATTACTTGATTAGAATCTAAATATGCTTGCAGCTTTTAACTGTCCCTAATAAATCACCAGGTATGCATTGCTGACACATTACATGAATATCCATGATAAATGGTGACAGCATAATTGCACTGCACCATTTCCTGAGCTATAATGCATTTGAGAAAGAAGGGGGCTTTTTGTGAATTACTTACTTTTTACTCGCCAAAAGTTATGTATTAATTGAAACTTTGATAAAGTGAAAGTAAACTTTTAATGCTCTCAATGCTTATGAGTCTTAAATATGAAACTACAATGAATTCTGCATTACCTAGTTTTATCACTCTAAAGAAAGAAAGAGTAATATCAGCAAAGGCATCAAAATTTGTATAGTGTACTGCTTTTATTTGTTTTTTTTCAAGGTGGGCATGAAAACAACAAAAACTAATAATAATCACAAAAAATTATTACATATCAGTCCATCAATTATGGCTGATTTCATTATTAAACAAACTGTAGCTATCAAAGTTTATTCATTCTTTTCAAAAGAAAACAGTATGATTAAGACTTTCATTCTAAACTGAGGATAATCATAGCAGCTGTATATCTTTAATAAATACAGAAATATGTTGTTTCCCATCATGTAAAAAATATATAAACTTTTGGTACTTATTATACTATTTTCTTCTAATTTGATTTAAAAATCAGTCAATTTATAATCTATAATTTCTGAAACATTTTTTCCTGAGAAGTAAATGTAAGATCTATCCTCTACAACTTACTGCACATACCAATAAAACATATCAAAAGACAATAATAAATATCGATACAAATATCTATAATCAAAAATACTGTTAACATTCACATTATGGTGATATAATGGGTGTTATTAATAAATCATGACTTTCTGATGTTGGACCTAAAACAGAAAAGCCAAATTTGAAACTGCTGGCTCCCATGGTCAATAGGAAAAATCACTATGCCTAAAATGATATAGCAAAATAACTGGAATCATGTAATACAAAATGAAATTAAAACATCAAGAGATTAATTCATATATGTAATCATGATATAACAACTGCTTTAAATGTGTTACAAAAGGGAATTGCCTACATATAATGTTAGAAGCTTCAATATTTCTCCACAGATCTAAAACAAAATAAATTTCCTTGGTGCCAAAATCATTCCCTCAGCTTTGCCCAAATCCTTGAATCTTCAACCAGAGGGTGGTCATGCTAGCCAGGAAACCATTAAATCTTATGTATAAACTAAGAAAAAAAACCATTAATAATACAGTCTGTTAAATAAATCTTCATTCTTGCATCTCTGGGTCTATTCTAATGGTAACGGAGTTCCTCGCAGAAAGAGTATACTGGGTAGGCAAGTCTTGTGTGATTATGATGATAAATTTATCATCTCTGAAAGACTTTCACTTCAAGCTGCAGTGCACAGCATGTGTGTAAAAGTGAAAAGTAGGTAAATAATTTCAATAATGTCAATTTCCTCTATTTTCAAACAACTCCCTGAATTCTCTCTTACAAAAATATATAATAAGCCTTTTTTCATGAAAGATTAAATTCCTTGTACTTAAAAATATCTATGAAGGCCATGATTAGCTTGATGTAGCTTCTACTATGAAAACCATTATATAATTGGAATAAATCATATATGCCTACTGAAAAATAACCAATGATATAAACAAGATTACCCAACTGTGTCTATCAAATGCAATGCACTTTTATTCATTTTTTTAACAGAACAGTCTTATCTCTTCTTATAGCAATATACTATGAAAGAATATTCATGAAAAACTGGAGAATGCAGCTAATATATTTTTATGCAAATCATCAGTTTCCTTTTGGTTATGCAAGTAATCTTCATTAAATAGTTTCCTCTTTTTTAAGGAGCACTGCAGTCTATCTGTGTTTCATCAAGCACTCTATAACTACACAAATTACTATCAAAACATTCTAGCAAAAGCACTGGTAAAGACAAAATACATGCAAACAAAAGTTACTGATGATGCACATACCTTTTCCTTTTTTGCCGACCATCAGTGAAGTTGCTCTTCGAAGTTCCTTATTTTCTTTTTTCATATCTGCTGGTGTGAGGTTGGGCGGAAGTGTTGAGTGTTTCTTTTTCTTTCCAGTGAGTGTGACCTCCTGCTGTGTGGGCTCTGAGACAGCTTCAGCAAGGTCTTCAATGCTCCTGAAGCGACCTGAGCCATCACGAGTAAGGGGAACAACGGAGGGACTGAGTGATGGAAGGCGTGCGTATTCTTGAGGGGAAGGCAGGGCTGATTCCCTCAAGGATGATCGCCAGGGATCCCTGATGATGTCGCCATGTATGCGGGTGGAAGACCTTGATGTTGAGGTCAGTTTGGTGGTGGTGGCACGTGTGGTGGAACTATTTGAGGAGGAGGGAGTTGGTGTTCTACTTCCACTACGGACAGAATCTGCAAGTCTTGATAACAACCGTCCAGATCGGCTGCTCTTGGACCCAATGCTTCCTTGGTCTTCGCTAATCACAGCTAAGGTATCAGGTCGAGGACGAGGCTCTAGGTTTTTGAGATTCTCTAAGAAATCACGATCTGTCAAAGGGTTGTCATTATCCTGGATGCTGTACTGGCTTGCTAAGGATCCATTAATTGCACTGCTCACCTCATTCCCATTGCCCACATGTTCATGCTGTCCATACAAATCATCAACATGGGTAATCTTCTCTCCTGCAGGCAGAGGAGAGTTGGCAGAGGATATTTCAACCATCTCTTCCTTGGTAGTGTTGTGCAACCAGCTTGAATTTTTAGATGTGGAGGGTGTGGTTGGTGTTGCTCTTAATGAACTTCTGGCAGAATCTTTTTGTGACAAGGGAGTGGTGGTTCGAGGAGTCCAGTGCATTGACTCATCCCTTGGTGGAGGAGGAGGAGGAATTTCCATCGTCTCTTGCATCATGACCTCTACTTCATCCCCTTCATCTCGATTTCTCTCCATGTCCTCTGACCCAATAGATGTTCGACTACGTATTGTTTCCTTCCCTCTTTTAGTTTCTAGTCTGCCTTTCTTTGTGGTGTCTCCATCTTGTGGGGAAAGAATAGATGGTGGGGTACCTGAAAAATCAGATCGATTATCACTGCCACCACTTTCATCTGTCCTAGTTGTGCTGACAGCAGAACCTAGTCCACTATCTGCTCTGTCTTCTGTATGGACTCCATTTGGTGTTTTCTTAATTGGTGGAGGGGGTTTGAAGGTAGGTGGACTTTCATCTAACCCTTCTATCAAGCCTTCTTTCAACATATGTCTTATAGTATCAAACTTTTCACTAGGTTTGGAACTAGTTGAGCCAGAGCTGTGTGAACTCTCTCTTGAACTCTGTCTGCTAAAGTTGTTAGACTCTTCAATGTTTTTCTCACTGTCTTTGTTACTTAAATTACCCTTTTGACCAATGCCATTTTCTGCCGATCTTGGTGTTGATTTTTTAACCTTACCATTCAAGTCTTTCCTGTCTCGCACATTACCTCCTTTCTGGGCTCCAGTGTCAGCACTGTTTGGCCTTGACCTTGCTCTCCCATAGGAAGAATTCTTTGCTTGCCCAGCATTCATGTAATCAAACGAAGCAGTAGAGCTCTCCATGGAGACAAGAGACTCCATAGAGGTAGGTCTGTGTGGTTTCTGACTGATGGTGGAAGGACGAGATTGAGCAGTCACAGAATCCTCTAGGGAATCATCAGAGAATCCATTCTCTTGCTCGAGGTCAGGAAGACCTTTATGAAATGCCCTCATCATGCTCTGCAGGGGTGTTGAGGGTGTCTTTGGTGGCGTAGATGATTTAGAAGTGCTCTTGGTTGTGACTGGAGCATTCTGCAGACTGTCATCACTCAAGGAATCCCTGTTGGTCAGTTTCTTTTTCACAGGTTCTCCTTGCTGGTCTGTCACTACATAAAACTGTGAACCCTGAAGGATGTCAGACTCATTTCCATCTGACTCCCCATCATCATCATAGTCAGGGGTTGGGGACGGTGGCGCTGGGATGAACATTCTAGAAGAGTCATTGAACACTCCAGATACAATAAAGGCCCCTCCAGAACGACCTCCTCGACTGGTGGCAAACTCATCCCCGACTGGAGGAGTCTCATCAAACCCACTGTCCTTGCCTGAAAGTAATTGGTGTTTGTTAGAAGCGGCAAAATGTTTGAATAAAGTGCCGAAGAAAATAGAAACAACTGATTCTGGCAGCTGAACAAAACTAATATAATGGCATATTTTTTTATGGAAAAAATTGCAATACACATCAGTTTCAATTCTAATCAAGCATTTAAGGTGTGAAGGCAATGAAACACTAAGTAAAGCAATGAGGAAAATGCATAATCTCCTGAAAGCACATGATCACCATACAGTATTATAATTTTGTGATAACTGTATCATGATATAAACATATTTGTATTCCAATATCATATATACACAATATACTGTAAGTAATTATTTGCAAAATGTGTCT
>NC_051410.1:19824879-19824951 GCF_015228065.2 Penaeus monodon
GTACATACACACGTATACATATGAATATCTTTACCACTTTTCTCTGTGCTTCTTCCCCTTTCCCTCCTGAAA
>NC_051410.1:19824980-19825081 GCF_015228065.2 Penaeus monodon
TCTCACCCACAGACATCATTTACACACAAAATCCATTAATTATAAATTTTAGATAATGCGAAAGTTTTGTCTAATTTTTTTTCGAAGCAAACTGATATTCT
>NC_051410.1:19825974-19827162 GCF_015228065.2 Penaeus monodon
TTTGGTTCAGCCTCACCGGAAGAGAAGTGCGGCAGCGACGTCGAGCTCTTCATGGGACCTCTTGGGCTCAGCTCCCTCACAGCCTCCCCGACCCTGAACTCCGACGACTCCCTGAAGGACTGGTTGGCGCCACGGTAAGCCCGGGGGCTTCCTGTTCAGGGGGCGACGGTCCTCTGAAGGCGACGACAGGCCAGAGCTGTCCGAGTGCCCCGCGGAGGTGAGGCGTCGGCCGGTGCGGCGCTGTGGGCGAGGGGCAGGTGTGAGGGTGGAGGTTGTGGGGAACTGACGATCATCTAAAAACTTTTAACAAGGACTAAATGGCCCACTGTTTGTAATCAAATCAACAATTGTATTATTCTAGTACTTTATCAAAATAATTATGTAACTTAGACATGATGGAAAAAGTTATTATAATTCCATAATGTGTTGCAATGACTGTTATAATATCAATAAGGAATGATGGAAAAATGGTAATAAGGATTTCAGTTTTATATGCTCGTGCTGACTGGGAGAGAGTAGGAGAAAGATCTTAAAAGATTCTACGAGAATATGTTAGAAGACATGTTGGATTTATATCACTGATACTATATGAAGTAATCCATGTTTTATCATCGGAGAAAATATAGTTACATAAATAAAATACCAATTCCTTTTGTCAACCCTTCTGAAAATAAATGAATAAATTTGTACGATACAGCCTTATCTATATTCCTTCAAAATCCACAAATTCTCTCCCCTAGCTTCCTACAGACAATTCATACATAAAATGTCTAATTCGCCTTATATATACACTTTATGGTAAGGAGCAATAACCTGAAACCACGTGGTTTTTATATTAGAAAATGGTGATATTCAATGGTTTACGCTAGAATTCGTTTTCTTTGACAGTTCATTGGGATATAGAAAACGACTGCTGCAGCATAAATTTTAACGCTAACTTCTTTATTTTGTCAAAGCCACTTATTACACGTTTTTACTAATTCTCATTTGTGTGTGTATTAAACCAAATATGAAAGAACCCCCAGTAAAATACTAAGGAATATCTATGGTTACGTATTCTTGCAAGAACGACCAGCGCAGAGGCACAGCCGTAACTCCGTAGATGTTTATCTATATACAATTTTGTTATAGAATAGCATTCTATAGAAAAAGATGACCTAATCAAATGTAAGAATTATGTGAATAGAT
>NC_051410.1:19828653-19828821 GCF_015228065.2 Penaeus monodon
GGTGAGAATGCGTGTGCGTGTGTGTGCGTCTAGCCCGGGGAGGAAAGAGGTTCAACTTGGAATCCGGTTTTGGGCTATTCTTTGGCCTGGCTTCTCGTTCTCCGACGTTCAGAACTAGTAAAAAATACCTGTGACACACATGATCTGTGACATTCTGCAATCACCCCC
>NC_051410.1:19828948-19829238 GCF_015228065.2 Penaeus monodon
CTTCCGCTGTCGACCCTACAACGCGTGATCTTCACTACGCAATCAAAATCCGGACCGACCCACGACTATCAACCTGTCGTGGCGGCCGCTTCGATGACAAAACGCACGCCATTACGAGGCTTAACGACCCCGGTGCTAGCAGGCCTCCAAAAACAAACTTCACACATTCCAGACTAATAGCAAGACGAGGCGTGGCGTCCTAGCAGGGCACAGGCGGCCGTAATAGCAGCACCTGTGAGCGCCTCGGCCAGGAAGACTCGCATTAATCCAGAGGCGCCATCTGGGGTTGG
>NC_051410.1:19829273-19831003 GCF_015228065.2 Penaeus monodon
GATTTCCCTTCCTGCTTCCGAGTGCGAAACATTGCGGTTGATTTTCCTTACGGTAGGAAAACCGCGTATGATTTTATTTTCTTTCTGCGAACATGGTCGGGATGGGAAGGTGAAAATGCTACCGACTTTTTATTTGCTCGTTTATTCATTTCCATTACTGTTCAATATCGTTATAACTACTACCACTCTCACCACCTTTATTGCTGTTATCGCCTTTATAATTTCTCCCATTACCAACATTAGTACATATTCTCCTTAAACCCCTTCATGCGATATCTTCCCAGGGAGACCTTCACCTTCGCCCATGACCTTCCCGGCGGTCGCAAGGTCTCGCTCGCTCACCTTCTGGATGTTATTCTCACCGTTATTCCGTTTCCGCCACTTCCTGCATTGCTGGAATATTCTCATGTCACTTGTTTCACTTTCATTATGCTCACTCTTTTGACTTTTTATCGGCAGGTATTGCTGTATAAGCTTGTAGATGTATTAATATATTTCTTTGTCATTCTACTCGTTCTTGGAATACGTTCGAGTATTTGATTTTAATCGCTCAGCAGCATTGTCAGTAAAGTCAGTCAGTAAAATCAGTAAAATCAGCTGCATCGAGAGAGAATGCATTCACGTGTCCCGGTATCACCTAACATTCGGCGTAACAAAACACCGGCCAGCGCGCGCCTTTAATACGCCGCTGTTCCGCTTCCCTCCGCCGAAACCTTACGTCTTCTACCCCTTGGCTGAGATTGGCTTCTGCTCGCTCTACGAAATACGGAGAGGCTTGTTCAATGCGGAAATTCGGTGAGTGATGTTCTTGCGATATATAATCCTTAATGATCGCTCAGGAAAGTTGTATTGGAATCGTAATTTCGTTTAGTTCAAAATGGTTAATTTTTTTGTTTTGAAATGCGTGTATTCTTATACTAGATCGAGCTACGTCTTCTCCATAAGTTCCATCGCATACTGCCCCTGGTTATCCACCGCTCCAGCCACGAGCATTTCCTTCTCTCCGATTGCAGAAAAAATTCCTCTCCTTCTCAGGGTGAAAATAGCTCTCATCATCCACAAATTGCGACTGAGTCTGCAATCCAGTACTCAATGCCCCATCTCTGCAATGATTTTGCCCCGTCCCCCCTCCTCTTTTCCCAACACACATTTTCTTCTCCCCTTGAGTATGTACCCAACCCCTCACTCTTTCACCCTTCATCACACAAACCCTTTAATGCCTCCCCTAAAGCACCTCCTACCTAAGGGTAACACAGCCTCAGCCTCCCCCTTTCTCCCCGGCCCTCCCTTGCGCAAATCTCCCTCGCAGACTCACCACGCCGGGCTGTAGCTGGGTCTGCTTCGGCCCGCCTTCCGCTGCGTCTTTGTCGTCGTCCCCGCTGCTCCGGCTCGGGTTTCTGTGAAAAAATACAGTAAGGGAAATGAATAATGCAGAAAAAAAATAATATGTGGTTAAAAAAATTAAATTAAAGTTGATTGCTTGTCTGATTACAGTGAGAAATGTAAATAAACCTCACGAATGCTGACTGCTTACAAATAGCAAAGGGAAATGAAATATATTGAATAATCAACATACTGTTTTGTCTCTACAGTAAAAAAAATACGTAAAGCTCGTGCTTCGGCCGAAATAACTTTTGGTTTCAATATACTCTTAGACAGGCACCATATCCACTTTTCGTAAACTCATTTATTAAATAATTATATCATTCTGTCCAAGCATTTTGTCCCTG
>NC_051410.1:19831047-19831258 GCF_015228065.2 Penaeus monodon
GCTTCTTGATAATCACTCGACTGAATAAGAAAATAGAGCTGAGGATATGATGCATTTACAATAATATTTGTTAATTTGGATTATTCACACAGTAACGCGAACTTTGGCATCGTATTTCTAGTTACCGACCAAATAACGTCTGAGCTAGTCCAATACTTGTTAGGAACAAATACACTGCCCATTATAAATGTAGAAAACATATGACCAACAC
>NC_051410.1:19831374-19831919 GCF_015228065.2 Penaeus monodon
CTCGATTCATTCCTCCGCACTGCTCGTCTTGCCAGCCTCTCACGAAACGCTATGACGCTGACCGTTGACTCCCGGCCATGTAAACCGTCGGGCAGCGTCTCAATGGAAGCATTTGAATGCGAGAGAGCGGCTGTTCTAGTGACAGTGTGTGCATGTTGCTGACGACAGGGTGGGGAAGGGTGAGGGTGGGAGGGGGAAGGGTGGGGAGGGAGAAGGGGGGATGTGTAGCACTGCATGGGTCAGGCGGTCACCCTTCCCACACTGCATGAATATGCATCTCGGGAAACACTTAACAAGAATACAACGTGTAACCTAAAAGTGGCGCATAAAAATAACAATAAAAAATAATCAGAGCAAACTGGATTTGCCTCACAATAATAGAGGGTCGATTTATATTTTTTCTTCCTAATCTCAAAAATGTTATTATTGTATACTTAGATATTTATCCACTTTTTTCGACTCCTTCTAACACAGCTCTACGGTGATCATGTAACGCCACGTCCTTGCTGCTCCGTGACTCAGCGCCTGCAGCGTGACGCGCTAAC
>NC_051410.1:19832092-19832518 GCF_015228065.2 Penaeus monodon
AGTGCTAGGGAGCCATATGGTGTCGCGGCCGTTGTGCCTCGGCCACTTCCTCCCCGCCAAGTGCACTGAACTTTACCTTCACACCCTTCCAATTATTCCTTTCCCTTTTCACCTTGAATTTATTATCCGCCCTCTTAGCATTCCCGAGCCTTGCGTTTACATATTTGATTACACCTGCCCTCATTACATTCATCGCGATGAACTTGAAAAAAAGTTTTTATCGGGAATGTTTGATGTTTTCTGTTCCTGTTTTATGCGCTTCGTTATCTTATTCAGTCCTTTCAGTTCATATCAACAAGTTCATCAGATTTAAAATCCTAACTCATGTTATCTCATTTCACTAACTCACTAGAAAGGTTTGGAAATCAAATATTGCTATCCACTAATATCATTAAAATTCCCTATCGATCTTCCCTTGTTTCCCGT
>NC_051410.1:19832571-19833035 GCF_015228065.2 Penaeus monodon
CTATGTGTCTCTTTTCGTCCGCTTTTTCACTTCTTCTGATTCCCCTTCCTACTTCCGCTATCCGGCTTCCTTTCTTCCACCTCCCCCTATTCTCTCTCTTCCCGCCCACCTCTCCCTATTCCCCTTTTCTCTCCTTTATCACTTTCCCATCCTATCATTCTTTCTCCCTCCACCACTCTGCATTATCGTCCTATTTCATCCACCAGCAAATCACAGTTCCTCCCACACGCCGCTAGTACTTCCTTCCGCTCCTCATTTTCACCCCTCCTTTCACTCCCCCTTTCCTCCTCCTCCCGCGTGCCCTTCCTCCACTCCCTTCCTCCTTCTCGCCTATCTTCCTTCCCTCCACTTCCATTTCCCTTCTTCCCTACCTCTACTCCTCCTCCTCCTCTCGTCCTTCCCTTCCTTCCTACCTCTACTCCTCCTTCCCTCCATTCCTTCCCTTCCTTCCTTCCCACCTCTAT
>NC_051410.1:19833072-19833260 GCF_015228065.2 Penaeus monodon
TCCCTCCACTTCTTCCCTTCCCACGCCTTCTTACCTCCCTCCACCCCATCCCCTCTCCACTTCCTTTCCCCCTCCGTCCTCCATCCATTGCCCCCCCCCCCCCCGTTCCTCCAGCAACCACCTGACGGTCCACAATGAGTCAGCTTGTGAGTCTGTCCTCTCCCGCATGCGGTCATGGCGGTCACGGG
>NC_051410.1:19833293-19833948 GCF_015228065.2 Penaeus monodon
GGGAGACGTTATAGCAGAAGGAGGAGTACAGGAAGAAGCAGAAGAAGGAAATAAAAAGAAGAAGATTGGGAGAAGGGAGAAAGTGAGAGAAGATGGCGAAGATGAGGAGGTAAAGGAAGAAAAATAGCATTAGGAAAAAAAAGAAGAAGCGAACAGGATGAATAAAAAAGAACACGATGGAAGGAAAGAGAAGAGGAAGAAGACGAGGAAGAAATAAAAGTAAGAGGGAAAAGAAAAGGAACAAAAATAAGAAAATAGAGGAAGTGGAGAAGCGTGCGAGTAGGACGAGAAGGAAGTGGAAGAGAGGGAGAAGGATTGGGAACAGAATGAGAAGCAGCAACAGAGGAAGGAGCTGGGAGTCGGAGAATATGAAAAAAAAAAAAAAAAAAAAAAAAAAAAGAATATGAAAAAAAAAAGAATAATAAAAATAACTAGGAAAAAGTACAAAGACAAGAAGATAGCAGCGTTGGAATAACGAAAAAACAAACAAACAAAACACACGAGGAAAAAAAGCAAAGAAACGAAAATAAGAAAAGGGAGGAGAGTGTGAACGAATGGGAAAACGTCCGAATGAAAACCCATCCTCAGCCTCAGGACCGCGACCCGAGCTGTGACAACCCACGAACTTGTTACTATTCATGTTACTCACCCAGCT
>NC_051410.1:19834141-19834219 GCF_015228065.2 Penaeus monodon
AAGCGTGATAACTTACCGTGACGAAGGGAGGGGCTTACCCAAAAGAGCCTTCTAAGGCAGAGGGGAAGGTTAATCCAA
>NC_051410.1:19834270-19834381 GCF_015228065.2 Penaeus monodon
TTACACCTCAGACCACGTGGTTCCTTAGCAACGTGAAGATATGATAGGAGATAAAAAGGTATTTTTAGCTTTCATGAGGTAGGCAAGCATCACGAGAGTGGAATCTGACAC
>NC_051410.1:19834552-19834621 GCF_015228065.2 Penaeus monodon
TAAAAATGTCGTAAATATTTCAAGAAACTGCACTTCCTCACATCCGAATCCAGAGGGGAGCGCAGAGGC
>NC_051410.1:19834766-19834855 GCF_015228065.2 Penaeus monodon
GTCCACTTATCTCGGCCTCTTGCCATGTCCTTTGCCTTGCCGGCGTGTCGAATCTTTTTGACTCCTCTTCCCCATTTTATCAGCCCCAT
>NC_051410.1:19835019-19835229 GCF_015228065.2 Penaeus monodon
GCCGGCCTCTCCTATTTATCCAACGGAGCCGAGGGCCCGCATGCGGCTCTTCACGCTGCTTACGAAGGCGGAGCACCGTAATGCGATAAAAGTTGGGCGGAAATGTTTCTCCCTTGGCGGCTCGATGATAAACATGGAGATGATGAGGGATGGGGGGAGGGAAAAGTGCAATGCATGTGTACTTGTTTCTGATAAATTAATTGAAAGCGT
>NC_051410.1:19835853-19836131 GCF_015228065.2 Penaeus monodon
CTGTAGACATACACCTCTCCTGACACTTATAAACAATTCTGCAGTTTACACTAGTTTCCCCTGTATCAAATCTGGGTACGCTTCCGTTTTCTGTCATCCACTCAAACGGGCCAGCGCATCCCTTAGGACAAGCCTCGGCGGTGTCGTATGTCTATTTTTTGGTGTAAATCTGTAATTCAAACACTCTCCTACTTGGCGGTTTCGAGATCGCTCTTGAACTGCCCCTTTCACTATAGCGTGTCTCTGTGTTGACGACCTTTTGCGGTGCTCTTTCAACG
>NC_051410.1:19836441-19836896 GCF_015228065.2 Penaeus monodon
CAAACCCTCTCTCTTTCCGTCTCCGTCTTCCTACCCCTCTCTCCCTCTCTCCGCTTCCTTCTCTCTCTCCCTCCTTCCCTTTCCGTGTGCATGTGTTTCTCCCTCTCTCCTTCCCTCTCAGCGTACGTGTTTCTCCCTCTCTCCCTCCTTCTCCTTCTCTCCTTTCCTCTCTTTCACCCCTCACTGGCTGACACTCCTCCTCTGTTGGCGTTATCAAAACATGACAAAAAATTCATGCCATTTGAAATTCTCTTTTGCTGAATATGTGAAGATTTACAAGAAAAAAACACGAAAATCAAGAGGGACGAGCAAGGACGATTCATAAAACATGACGGTGTGTGGGAGTAGCGCTAATTGAGAAAATGAATGAATGCGATGATGAATGGAGAGGCTCGGCGCAGAGAGTTGTGGAGCGGGGAATCTTAAGTTGCATCTTCCTGATCACTTATTTACTT
>NC_051410.1:19837004-19838125 GCF_015228065.2 Penaeus monodon
TCATTTTTTTCGTTTCTTTATTCACAGACAAACACCTGCAGATAGATAACAAGAGACACTGATGAAATTATTAAGAAACAAATAATTTCCAAGGTAAACACATCCCCGTCAAATAAGGCAAGGCATCGATCAAAAGAAATACAGCACGTAAAACATCAAAGTTCAAGACAAGAAGAACAAATGTATATAAAATTATAAAGGAGGAGAGAAGAATGAAATCCACTCCTCTAATTCTTTCTTGTTGATTCTGCGATCACGTGATGCAAATTCACAGCACAAAGCAAGGGTAAACAGACGAGGAGGCAAGATGCTTAATGTCAGTTGATTTGACTAATTTCAGGGCGAGATCGATATTGTGACGGAGTATCATCTCTTGAGCACGAACTGCGATGAAAACAAGCCGAGTGTATGTTTTCTTTGTCTTCATTTCCCCCTTTTTTCGGTTGGGAACTGACATGAAACAAGAGACAGGAGGACACCCTTCAAAGAAACCCGAGGGCGTTTGAAGTGCCCGTAATAATCTACCCTTTTTTGAAACGGGGGAATGGAAGTTCGGGCCTATCTTGATGACAGCCTTCTGGCATTTATAGATCAGGGCATAAAATCACCCCATACATATAAAAAGGAGGTCCTTAAAACACCCTTTCGACACCCTTATCATCTTTAAAAGTGTTTAGGGAAGGCGATAAGGAAGAGGGCACGCGGGGGCGGGGCGAGGAAAGGGAGACCCCCTGGCAGTGGACGGCGAAGGAAGGGGAAACAGAGCGTGAGGGTGTCGGAGGAGAGGCAAAGGGTCACGCCAAGAAGGGTGGCGATGAACAGGAGAACACTAAGGGAACGAGAGAGCGTCGAGGACCTAGGGGGAGAGCTGGAAGGATCTTATTACACTAATGGCCGTAAAGCGTCCGTCACAGCGCCTCCTGCAGGAACCTATGGGACGAGTCGATACGAAAGATCCTCTCTCTCCCTCTCTTTCACCCCCCCCCCCCTCATTTTTTTTCCCCGGGGGGGGTCCCCTTTCTCCCAAAAACAAACTCCCTTTTTGGGGGGGGGGGCTTTTTTCCCCCTTTCCTCTCCCCCCCCCCTCGGTTTTTTTCCCCCCAGTTTCTCCTTCTTCTTAA
>NC_051410.1:19838898-19839585 GCF_015228065.2 Penaeus monodon
CACATACACACATATATCTTATCTCACTCTTAAATATGACCGCTGATAACCCCGTCACCTGACTTGCGTTATAACACTCGTGAAGAGAAGGACACTCGACTCTTCAGCTAATGGCCATTTTCCAGTAGACCTCCTTAGGACACTTCTAGACGTCCTCAGGGAGTGGGGGATGGCCTGCACGCCCCCCCCCCTCTCCCCTCCGCAGCAGCCTCAACCCCAGGGGCTGATATCACAGTTGGCCATTTTCCTGTGTGTTTTCCTGCAGTATAATCGATGTCATGGGAATTCCAAAAACGATACATTCTACCGTATAATAAAGGTAAAAAAAAAATCAAAACAAATAAACTACAGGGCAAAAACAGAACACTCACTCTTACGACTGAGTGCTTCTTCGTTTTTTCCCCCGTGAAATGTAGTGTTATGACCCTTGGATGGTGTGGCCGCCTGAGTCTCCGCTGTGCGTCAGGTGTGCTTTGCGGAAAGTGCTCACGGATACGAGCGGATTCCGACTGCTCAGCCCCGCCCGAATTATGCCGCCTTACGCCAGGGCACCGCCACTGGAAGGCATATTCCAGGCAGGACGGCGAGAAGTTACTTAACGGTGGAATGTGGCTTTATAAACATGGGAATACATGTTATGTACAAATGAATGCATGTACATAAACATACATACAAGCACATGCAATC
>NC_051410.1:19839707-19839929 GCF_015228065.2 Penaeus monodon
ACCCTTACCATAAAACGCGGTAAGGATCAGTACATTGCGGATCTAATTCAAACAGACATCATTAACATCATCAATTGATATCATATTGATTACTAAAATGGCAAAGCAAGCGTATAAATCCCCCGCTCTCCTCAGCGAGGCCGCGACGCCTAACCAACCACAGTGACGACACACGCGGAGTATCCTGAGTGCGCTCGACCCCAGACGCCAGTTACTGTCCCC
>NC_051410.1:19840080-19840386 GCF_015228065.2 Penaeus monodon
CTGCATCAGTATTGCGTTGCCATATCTACTTCTGGAGACGCTTACGAGCATGGCGCACGCTCGCTTTCAGGGTGGGCGGTGGAGGGGGACGAGGGAGGGGGAAAAGGGAAGGGGGGAAAGAGGAAAAGAGGGAGGGGGATGCGGAAGGCTAAGTCAGTTCCCATGCTTAACATTCGCACGCTCTTACTCGCGCGCCTTCATTTATTTAGCCATGCAACCGCAAGCAGGTTAAAGCAGACATACGCGGCACACCTAGGTGCCCATTCACATGCATTAACTGACCTACCTCTCTTTCACTCCCCCCTC
>NC_051410.1:19840880-19841389 GCF_015228065.2 Penaeus monodon
GAAGGGAAGGGGGGGGTTGCTCTCTTATTTTGTAGCTCTTTCATTCCCATCTTCTCTCTACTTCTCCTCTCTTATTCATTCCATTATCTTTATTCATCTTTGTGTATATTTGCCCTTGTTTTGTTTATCTTTGTCTTTACGTCTATTATTCTCTTTTGTTAGTCTTCTTCGTCTGCCTCTCCCCCCTTTCGTAGGCGTCGAGGGAGATGCAGGCTACCGCTTGTTTACTTCTCCCCTCGAATTATCTCCAACCATCTAACTGTCTTTTTCTTATCGCCTCCCCTCTATTCCAATTTTTCTTATCGCTTCCCCTCTCTCCCGTGTCTATGTCCTTTTTTTCCATCTACAAAAAAAGCTATTTTCTAAAGCTATCACTCGCGTTCCTTCTTAACCCTAACGTTAATCCTAGCCATAAAATTTCTCAAGTCCCCCCTTCAAAATATTGCCGCTTCCACCTCCCCGTTTAGATCCCCCTTTTCCTTCCTCGAAAATAAAAGTCCCTCCAAGTG
>NC_051410.1:19841808-19841935 GCF_015228065.2 Penaeus monodon
CTTTCACCCCTCCTCCGCCACCCCTCCTCTACGTGACTCCTCGCCCTCCTCGCGCGCTCAAAACCCGCGAGATATGATAGCTTGACAGTGTGGACAAATCCGCCGTTACCGTCACCACCAGCCTGGG
>NC_051410.1:19842899-19843055 GCF_015228065.2 Penaeus monodon
CACTTAGCCAGCGAGAGAATAATAAAATAAATACGCAGCCTGAGAAAGTGGATCTGGGGCACAGTTGCAAAGAACAACAAAGAAATGCATTACGGCCAACTCTAATACAGAGCGTCTCCAGAAAGCAACTGTCGTGAGAGCAAGGCCAAAAAAAAC
>NC_051410.1:19843310-19843532 GCF_015228065.2 Penaeus monodon
ACGACTTTGATTTTAACCTGGCGCGGCTCTCATCTGTGAGGATAATTCAGAATGCAACTTTAATTAAACAAAGAGGCTGAATTCTACGACCTGCTGATTACTGGCGAGTAATGGCCGAGGTACCGCAGGGTGACTGCAGCTCTTTGTCTGACTCTCCTCATGTCTACTTCTTTCATATGCTCCGCTTTGGCTTCCTTTTCACTTCTTTTCCTGCTCCTCCCG
>NC_051410.1:19843652-19844000 GCF_015228065.2 Penaeus monodon
CTCGCGTACCTGAACACCTTATTCTCTCCCCCCCCTCCACCCTCCTTGCCCCTTCCACCCTCCTTCCTCCACCCTCCTTGCCTCCTTCCTCCACCCTCCTTCCTCCTTCCTCCACCCTCCTTGCCTCCTCCACCCTCCTTGCCTCCTCCACCCTCCTTGCCTCCTTCCTCCACCCTCCTTGCCTCCTCCATCCTCCTTCCTCCTTCCTCCCTGCCTCC
Source organism: Penaeus monodon (assembly GCF_015228065.2). Classification (NCBI taxonomy): domain Eukaryota; kingdom Metazoa; phylum Arthropoda; class Malacostraca; order Decapoda; family Penaeidae; genus Penaeus; species Penaeus monodon. Next base: position 19,843,871 of record NC_051410.1, read on the forward strand.
TCCGTCCATTCAATTTCCTCCCCATTATCTCCCTTTCGCCCTCGTCTCGCCCTAAACACTCAATTCTTCCGCCACTCATCGAGGGCGTTTTCCTCGTCCCTGAACAGCCTCTCTCCTCCGGTCACGTCGC
>NC_051410.1:19844329-19844845 GCF_015228065.2 Penaeus monodon
AGCCGTCGCTCTCTTCCCGTCTCTTGCCTTGTCTTTGTTATCTGTTTTATACGATCTTCTTCATCCTCTCCCGTTATTCTTTTATCCAATCTCGATTCCCTGGATTATTTCCTCCTCTTCCTCCCCCTCTTTCTTCCACCAATCGTCTGATATCCTTTCATTATTTCCTATTCTCTTCAGACACAATGGCCGCTATTTACCGCAATTCACCTCCCCCCTCCCCCCACCCCTACCACCTCTCGTAAAAGCTTCACGTGTAAACAATCCGATCAAGACTCCCCCCCTCCCCTCCCCCCTCATAAAAAAACGAGCAAACCACCTACGGGCAAACGAACAAGTATCAACAAAGTCTCAGAAACTTCGCGAAACTTCTCGAAACTTCCTTCTTCTCCCCCCCCCCCTCCCTTTTCCCCGCCTTGCCCCCGCGGCGGGAGAACCAGGCGGGTCTACCCTGGGAATCTCGTTCGATGATAAAGAAATCCATCTCAATTTTCACGGACAGACAGACGGTACGAA
>NC_051410.1:19844902-19844982 GCF_015228065.2 Penaeus monodon
ACCCCCTATGGTTTCGGGAGAGGCGGCCGGGAAATGACACAGCGAAATGAGAAATACTGCTGACCAGCTATTTCTTTTCT
>NC_051410.1:19845541-19846016 GCF_015228065.2 Penaeus monodon
TCTAGTCTCAGCAAGTTGCTCGTTGGAACAAGTTGATTCCCAGAGATAAAGCATGGCTCTCTTCCTGTCAGCGCCCCGTCTGCTAATTCGTAAATTCATACCACAATTTTTGCGATTCTTTATTTCGTAGAAAGTCTATCATTAGACGTAAGAAGATATGAGTACCATAAAAATCAATGACTGGAAAACTGGAAAGACGCATCTAAAAAATATTAACACATGTATAGCCATAACTGTAAAGCAAAGTCCTTCTCTGACAGTAGTACATCTAAAAGCAAATGCAGCAGACAAGACGAGGAATGCAAGTTGCAATGCACGACACAGCAAAGGCACATGCGGCCAGGCTGTCACTGCGTCATTCACCGGCCTTCCTTTTTCACAAAAGATTTTTTAATGCTTGAACAAGAGTCAAGTAAATAGACAAACAGACAGAAAGTAAGAGAAAAAACGAGAGAGAGAGTGTGTGTGTGTGTGT
>NC_051410.1:19846066-19846265 GCF_015228065.2 Penaeus monodon
AGGAGGGAAGAGAGAAATGAGGATGGGAGGAGAGGGGAGGAGAGGGGAGGGGAGGGGAGGGGAGGGGAGGGGAGGGGAGGGGAAGGGAGAGGAGGGGGGAGGAAGGGAGGGAAGAAGAAAGAGAGTAAAATGGAAGAGGGAGAAAGGGAGAGAGGGAAAAAGGAGAGATGGAAAAAGAAAGAAAGAAAGCGGGAGGGAG
>NC_051410.1:19846356-19846776 GCF_015228065.2 Penaeus monodon
GTGGGGGGAGACATAATTATAATTCTTTCCATATCTGTGTCCGTCTTTCTCTCCTGCGCACATGCTTCTCATGCCACAGCCTTCGCGTTTTATTCAAAGTTCATATACCTTTTCACTGTGCACAATCAAGGCAACATTGACATCAGCCATTCTGCCAAACAACGCCCTTCGCTCATCATAAAGTTGACGTATTTGTAAGCATCCTATTTGCTCTTGTTTACTTGTTTTTTTGTTTTGTTTCTGTTTTTCTTCTCCCGCTCTCTCGCCAAGCGTCCTAGATCCCAAGGGCTGGGAAAGCTTAGTTAATGTTCATGTTTTATTCTAAAAGAAGAAATCTCCAACTGCTAACCCACGATTATCTGCTGCTTAAGATTAATGGTAGATGATAAACAGCTGGTGTGTATCCGTGTTTGTATGTAC
>NC_051410.1:19847261-19847775 GCF_015228065.2 Penaeus monodon
TTTACGCCTATTCAAAACCACCTAAATACGCGCACACGTCCTGGAGGCTGTCCACCCCGAGATGTACAGCATCAGCTTAATTACAGGAGCAGCAGCATCCTTCCGAGGTACGCCCCCGAGGCTCACCAGGGCGAGCGGCCGGAAATTAAATAAGATTTTATGTCGGTTCTTCCCTCATTGCACGACGCAAAAATTAAGATGATACCGGCGTATGAAAAGAGCCTAATGTGCCGTACGCTCGTCTCGGATTTTTGTGCATATTTTCCCCCCGTTTTAAGGGAAGACTTAAGAATTCCTGGCTAACAATATGGAGGAGCTGTAGGCCTAACTTACGTGATTAAAAATAAATATTACGCTCAACATTTTAAAAACAGCAAATCGTATTGATCCATATATAAGATAATAAAATAAAAAACGAAAGTCTTCTTGTCGTCCTTCGGAAAGCAAGAGAAAATTCCGCTGACATTGTGATGTTGATAAAGACGTCGAAACTGGCGCACAAACAAACACACAA
>NC_051410.1:19848400-19848491 GCF_015228065.2 Penaeus monodon
CTAGCAAAGCCGAGGATCATAATCGCTTCAACAGCTGGTCCGAAAGCAAGAGGACTTGTTACATTAACGAGTGAAAACCAAGAAATTCCAA
>NC_051410.1:19848573-19848820 GCF_015228065.2 Penaeus monodon
ACAAAATCTCTTCCTCCCTTTATTTGGAATCGTTTCAAATCGCTGTTTACCTTTATGTTATTCTTCGTCTTCCTGTGTCGGTTCTTCCACCCCTATACCCTACTACACACGGTCCGATCCCCCTCCCCCCCCTCCCCCGAGTGGTGGTGTTGCGTGTATAATCTCGGTTAATGTATGTACACCTCGCCATTTCCTTCATCGACGACATTGTGATCAAGGACACGTACATTGGGGGTTAGTGGGACAT
>NC_051410.1:19849457-19849526 GCF_015228065.2 Penaeus monodon
TCAAAGTTGAAAGCCCCGTCCAACACTGTTTTACGATGATTAAAGTTGGAATCTCGGGCCATCGAGGGG
>NC_051410.1:19849705-19850241 GCF_015228065.2 Penaeus monodon
ACGATAAAATAAATGCCGAAAAGGAATTAACAGAAAGGCAGGAAAGGGGACAAGGGACACAAGAAAGAGGGAAAGGAGGGTGAGGGAAATAAAGAAGAAAAGAGGAGGAAGAGAAGGGAGGGGGTGAAGGGTTAATAAGGAAGAATATGGAAGAAAAAGGGACTAGAATGAACAAGGGAGAGAAAAGGAGAAGAGTATACGTGAGGGTGGGGGGTGGGGGGGGGGCGACAGTCATGACTCAGGGCACGGCTCCTGGCACTACCAATATTGCACCAGTCTGATGCAATCGCGTCTTCCAGCCTGCGTCGCCACCTGATTCCTTTGTCCTCGGCAGATGTAGATTTTTCCACGATCTAATAAAACTTTTCGACCCGAACTTCTCTACTCTATCACAGCCTCTCTGCTGATAAACATCGCGACTGTCCTTTCTCCGGAAAAAATGAATTATCCGTTTCGATCCTTTGTCACTGGGAGGCCGACAGCGGGGAGGATATGTGCCGCCGCGCTCGGACGTCCGCTGAATCAGAAGGGAAAAT
>NC_051410.1:19852034-19853225 GCF_015228065.2 Penaeus monodon
AGTTTTAGGCAACGCGGCTCGACCTGTGTCTGTCCAACGTGTGCTTTATCAAATTAAAAGTTGCATGAGTCGAAACTAGCAAGAACAAATGACCGCATGCCAGACACGTTCGCGGTACAAAAAACTTGATTATATATTAGAAATGGGCCTGAATGGAGCAACTGTCTCATATACTTTTTATTTCATTTGGTATCTTTGTTTTTCCAAACTTCGGGAAAACGTGAGCGGAAACTGAATCCTCCCTTTCCCTAATTCCCGGCGAGCGAAACGTCATTTCTTCCGCTTCCCTCCGGAAGGCAAGTTCTGCCACCTGCGCCTGCCCTCCTCTCCCCTTCGGCGCCGGCTGCCGAGCGCGTCCCTCGGCGCTGGGGCGTCCGGGGCGGATCCGATCACGGGGGAAGGAGAGGCGTGCCCCCGAAAAGGTGACGTGATTTAAATCTATTTTTAATTTGCAGTAGCGGGGTCGGGCGGCGATGGCGGCGCGGCTGTTAGAACGCAAAAGCGTTTCCAGTGACTTTCGGACGCTCTCACTGCGCGAAGGGCGCGGCATGCAACGGCAAGAGCGCCCGGGTCAAAAGTAATGGGGAGCAGGTCAGGTGGCGTGAGACGTGGACATCCACGATCCCTCACGCCTTCGTCAGCTGGTCGAAGGAGCGTCGTCCGTCCTGCGCCGACCTTCCAGGAGTCGCGCCTGGCAAGCTATTTTAACTTCTGCGGTTGTTCATCTCGCAAGGCGTCTGACGTCCGCAAGCAAGCTCCCGAGAGGCGATGGGCGGGGGTGAGCGCCGTGCCTCCGCTTTTCCTCGCTCGCTTGCTTCGGGGCCGTTTCTCCTGCCTCTTCTTCCTCCTGCCTCGCGACCTCTTTCCCTCGGTATCTTTCCTCTCGACCCATGCATCGAATCGCACGTGAACGACTACGTGTCAGACCCACGTTGTTCACATGAATGAACACGTAGATTAACCCTGAACCCAATCCCCACTCCATCTATTTCGGCCGAGTCCTAGCCCATCCTGCGCTGCACAAAGGCCGCTATCTACCGCCTCACAAAGACCTTTGCTAGGCGGCCTGTCTATCGAGGAATTCGAGACGTCTTCCGCGCTACAAAAAGGGCGTGATATAGGTTAAATTGAAACCATTAAATAAACGTTTGCTCTTAAAGACTCGGGAACTTCTGACAGAGAACCGAGATA
>NC_051410.1:19853450-19854090 GCF_015228065.2 Penaeus monodon
CATGAAAAGAGAGATCTTGACTGACCTGACGACGCGCTGAATCATCTGCTGTGCTTGCTGTGGCGTGGGCGGCGGCCAGTCGTCTCGCGGGCGTGGTCCGGCCCACATGCCGCCCATCATGCCGGGGTGGGGGGCGGGCCCGTACTCGAGCGGGAAGTCGAGCGGGTAGTCTGGAGGGAGGTACTCGGGCCGCATGAACTCTGGCGGGATGTGGTCCGCCGCGAAGGCCGCGTGGTGGGGCGCCAGCATCAGGTCGGGGATGTAGCCCACGTCATACGGGTACATCGGGTACGGAGGGTACTCCATGGGCAGGAAGGGCGGCCCCATGGGCGGGCCAGGCGGGATGGGCGAGATGGCCCCCGGCGACATGTTGCCTGGAGTGATGGGCCCGGCCTGGGTCATGGGCGGGTAGCTCATGAGGTGCGGGAAGCGGATGGGGTCCTGAGCCATGGGGAAGGGCTCGTCCATGTACCTGGGGTCGATCATCCTGGGGTCGATCATTCTCGGGTCGATCATCCTGGGGTCGATCAGCCGGGGGTCGAGCATGCGGGGGTCCATCATGTTGGCCTCCATCAGCCGCTGCTCCATGAGGGGGTCGGGGTGCGCCGCGTGGTCCAGCCACCGGTCGGACGACCTGGAC
>NC_051410.1:19854120-19855714 GCF_015228065.2 Penaeus monodon
TCGGCCACCTTCCTGGCCTCCACCTCGCCCGAGCGGCTCTTCCTCAGGTGGCGCGGCTCCCTCGCGTCCCTCTGCGGCTCCCGCGCCTCCCTCTGCGGCTCCCGGGAGCGCCCCCGGCTGGAGTCGCGCGTCGGCCGCGGCTTGCTCATGTCGCGGACGTCGAGGGTCATGAGGTCGCCAGAGCTGGAGGAGATGTCGTCGTGGCGCAGGCGCGCGTCCTCGCTCCTCTGTCTGCGGGGCTGGCGCCGGAGCTCCTCCTCGTTGCGGCGCGACCTGGCGCGGTCCTCGGACATCTGGCGCCTCACGCCGCGCCCCGTAGGAGACGTGACCGGCGGGACGGGTGGGGCGGGCGGAACAGGCGGTGCAGGGGGCGCCTCAGGGACACGGGGAGACACGCCCACATCGGAGTTGATCTCCTGGTACTCATGGCTGGACGGCGACGAGCTTCCGGAGCCCGGGCGGGGCAGGCGGGTCTTGCGGGGGAGCTCCGGAGGTGGGCGGGGCTTGAGGCTTCTGTCGACGGGCGGAGGCGATCCTCCGGCGTCGTCGTTCTCGCTGGACCTGTCGGCGTGCTCGGGGGCGTCGGGGTAGTCGGCCGCGACAGAGTCGTCATTGGTGTCGGTCTCGATGTCGTCGAACTCGGAGAGCACTCGGTCCAGGACGTCCAGACTCTGGCGGATCTCCTCGCTGCTGCGGGGGAAGAAGCGCCGCATTAATAACGGGGAAAGAAATGCCTCAAATCTGGTCAATTACATGCACAAAACCGCAAAGACTCACGATCACCGCTAAAACCAACACCAAACACACACCAAACAGTATAAATGAACGAACACTTGAAAATCAGTTCCATTACAACGCCTGAGCAGCTGGCACCGCAAGATCCACGGAGATGCCCTACGGCGAGCACGTATTGTGATGCCGTGACGTCACATAACGGACTGGCAGATTCTACACTACTGACCACTTACTTGAAGGTCATGCCTGCATGCGCTGCATTCTCGCTCTATGCTGTTATGTGGACGCACGAATGACTATATACATAAATGCATAGGCATGCGTGACATATCAAAAGCACAATAACCCTTGTAACTAATTGGCTATCAGCTTATATTTTGACATTCGTTAATGCTTACAAATAATATCTAAATAAATTCCTTAATAACCAAACGCTCTAGGACCATGTTTATTTAAGCATCAATAAATCAACGGAAAAGGGAATCATACTCCTATGTAAAACTCGTGAAAACGGTATACGTTATTACGTATATGACTATTAGATCAACTAACTTTACTTTTCCTTGCGCCATTGTTGAAGTACGGCCCCAGCCGCCCTCTTTTTTTTAATTGAGTCGACTAAATACCTTCCCTTTAATGCGAGAAATATTAGGCAGCTTCCAAGTATAGCTCTCGGTTGCAATATGCATGATCGTTCTCGGAAAATTAATTAGCAAACTCGAGAGAAAAAAACACACACGGTAAACACTAGGCATGAGAATTAATCTAATTGACACACGCATATACACACAGGAAATACTGTAGACGCAAAAGTATCTAAAGAAAAAGGAATCTCAGCGTTGCTTCAGTTGATGAAAAA
>NC_051410.1:19856153-19856760 GCF_015228065.2 Penaeus monodon
ATAACAAATAACATACAACACATCATTTATCTTTCGTATTCGAAAAGTATAGGATTAATGACAATCATCTTTCTAATCATGAATCTCCAAGAAAAAAAAAATGAAAATCGCAAAACAAAAGACTGAATGAATGAACAGTAGCAATAAATAAACGGATAAAAAACATGAAATGCAAATACATGAATTATCTCCTCATCCATCACCCACTCCTCTTCCTCCCTTCACCTCCACACTCTTTCGTATTGCTCTTTATTAATACTCTTCTCTTCATTCTACAACATTTCTATATCTCGCCTCTTCCTTCCAACTTCCCACTCCTATTCCTCCACTACCCCTTTCCAAACCGCCAATCCTCCTATCACTCATACCGCCCTCCATCCCCTACTTCCACAGTTCACCTTCCTCGCCTCGCCCCCTTCATATAGTTCGGGCGGCAGCGTTGGCGACAGCAGAGAAGGCACTAAAACCTTCATCAGCAAATTTAAAAGCCCGACATCCATCAGCGAGCACTTGAGGTGGCGCCCATAAAGGTCTCGGGAGCGCCCCTCGGAGACGCCCGGCGCGCCCGGGGCTCTGGGAGGGCCCCCCCCCCTCCGGTCTTCGTTTG
>NC_051410.1:19857025-19857090 GCF_015228065.2 Penaeus monodon
AGGGACTTGCAGTAGCCGTTACGAGTTCCATAAAAAACGACAGTCGCTCGTCGCTCTCTGAAGCC
>NC_051410.1:19857373-19857619 GCF_015228065.2 Penaeus monodon
CACCCGTCAGCAACACCTGCTCGAGGCCGACCCTCCCCTCCTCTTGCCGACATTCTCCGCCGCCTTAAACAAGCTCTTCCACGTGTTGGAATCCCCCCCTTGTCTGCTGAACCACGCCCCTTCTGTAGCGTAAAGCTCCTCCAAAGGAGACCCGAAAGGCCCTTCTCGGGATGACGACCTGACAGCCAACAGATACAGGCTGCAGAGTTCATAAAAACGGGTCTAAGAGACGAACATGTGTGATGC
>NC_051410.1:19857799-19858079 GCF_015228065.2 Penaeus monodon
AACTTCAAGACAAACACTACAACACAATAACGGCCACCATAACAAACAGTTCAGAAACACCGGAATACACAAGAATACGTCTCCGGGAAAAACAGCAGAAAATGGAGCATCACATCTGAATAAAAACCTCATTTCAACCTGACAGAGTAACAGGCGTTGCGGCGGCGGGAAGGCCGTTATGGGAGATTCCTATTAACAGATAATGAATAATTTAGGATCCTTCGTCTCTGTCTCTGCCTCTGTGTCCTTCCCTGTCACGGATTGTTTGAGCGAACTATTC
>NC_051410.1:19858114-19858251 GCF_015228065.2 Penaeus monodon
TATGTTTGACTTTTTTGACAAAAATTCTCCTGTTTTCAATCTCTCTCTTGTTTCCTAGTTTTCTCTCGATGTTGCTTTCTGATTTTTGCCTCTCTCGCCCATACAGGTTCCTTTATTCTCCCAATTTCATTTTTTCA
>NC_051410.1:19858461-19858958 GCF_015228065.2 Penaeus monodon
GATATACATAAATAGGGTAGGGACGATATTTCATGATAAAAAAATAAAATAAAATCAAGCCCACATTCTACTCACTCGCTATCACAATACTAATCCGAATTACGTCAACGGATTCAAGCCCATTCATTAAATCAATAAAAAATAACAACAGCAATAGTAAAAACCTAAAACCCCAATCAATTAAATCCACGCTAAATCTACAGTATCAACAAGCCCATGCAAACACACGTCTATACAGAAAAAAAAAATCATAAAGGGGCAAATAAACCAACGCGGTTGATATGCAGTGATGCTGTTAATATTGTGATTAATAGATGTATTTGCTGCATTAAACATCGGGCGGCAATTACAACGACGCTATTAATTGAAACAGTACACCCCTCCCCGTTTTAAAAAAAAGGGGGGAGGGGGGCTGTGAATATTATAACGTATGTAGTGATCGAATTTCTCTTGCCTGGCGTCGGTTTATGACGTTACGTGTGTTTCTCGTTTGTGCA
>NC_051410.1:19859216-19859560 GCF_015228065.2 Penaeus monodon
ACACCTTATTATAATCAACCGTAAACAAAACAGATAAATGTCCATTTCAAAATAGTGCTTCCAGTTTATCCATTCATCGTATTCTGTTCTGTTGCCTTGTCGTAGAAAAGACCATCGTTTCATAACTGCCCCAGTGAACTCCACCCAAAAATTACAAGCATAATGGCAAAACATTTAAATTCAACCTGGTTATACTAAATAACAGAGGCACGGGTTCTACTACGCTGCAATCTTGCAATGAAAACGTCGCCCTCTATGCAGGTGACAGATGACACGCGGAACAGAGGGCGCCAGGGAGCCACATGGCGCCCTCTGCAACGCCTAACATACCACGAAACCAACAC
>NC_051410.1:19859589-19859863 GCF_015228065.2 Penaeus monodon
CACCACCTCCCCCCCAAAAAAAAAAAGACAAACAAACAAATAAATGACCAATAAATGACCAAACAAACACAAGAAAGAAAGAAAGAAAAAACGAAAAAACAAAAAAAAAATCCCAAATACACACAAATCCTCCCCAACCCGAAGCATAACCGAGAGCCGCCCCTGAGGCCTGAGGAAGCGAGAACTCCATCGCGGGTCACGGGTAAATCGCCACTCGCTCACAAGGCGGAGGCGATAAGCGAATCCGCGTCTTCCCACGGCCCGCTGCGAAATC
>NC_051410.1:19860399-19860549 GCF_015228065.2 Penaeus monodon
ACTGCAGTGGTTCTCATAATTCACATAATGTAGGGTAATGTGGTAAACGCCAATATTTACGGTCCTCAATGAAGTCTGGGGAAATTGTGGTTCTCACGGACTTTATTCTGACCCTCCATCATAATGCTCGTCTGGGAAGTTCCTGCAAGG
>NC_051410.1:19860633-19860802 GCF_015228065.2 Penaeus monodon
TTAGACTAAAGCTCGTAAATCCTTAAAAAAAAAAAGTTGTATTATAGCCTCAAGAGTAACACAATCACGCTTTTCAGGAAGGCCATAAAACAAGCGGAGGAAAAACACGTCCCAGTCACTCCCCCTCCTCGAAACCTCTACCGGATCTGAACGAGTAAATGTTGTAGAT
>NC_051410.1:19860840-19861355 GCF_015228065.2 Penaeus monodon
CGCGTTTTGGTGTAATGACACTGACACAGAATACATTTAAGACTTCAAAATACCTTCTAACCAATCAGGCATCGCATTGTTTAGATACAATTATATAAAACAACGCTAAATCCTGTGATCAAATAAAGCCCAAACAAACTAACAAATCTCACTCGTTCCCCCGTGATAAATCATTCGCACAAATCGCCAGCACCAACACAACTCTCGTATATTCTGCAAATGTATTCAATAAAGCTCTTAGAGAACCACAGATATCGCACGAACAGCAATTTACTTCTGGCTATGAATAAAAAACACATCAGAATGTGGGTCTCCCTCACCAGATGTCTCTGAAAACAGTAAAAAAAAATGTTTCTGGTCTTACACAAACCGCAAAGTTAGGAACATTTAAAAACCTTGGGCGATGTAATTACTAATGGTGACGTATATTAAGATAGAAGTCCAGTAAAAATAACATCCTTTTCCCAACTCGGATAACTATCGATGTTAAATACACTTTGCAATGGTGTGAAAGT
>NC_051410.1:19861850-19862075 GCF_015228065.2 Penaeus monodon
CAGTACACCCCGTAAAAGTCCGACCGAAGCAGATACTAAATCTCCAAAGGGCACGTAGAGCTCGGAGCCGAGAGTAGCCGGCTATGTGCCCAGCCTTACTAGCAATAAAGGTATAAATGATCGGCCGAAGAGGGGGTAGGCGAAGAGGTTCCTCCAGCCGAGAGAGGATCCGTTACTATAGCCCTTATGGGGGGCAAGCTTAGGACTCAACGCTGAGGGAGTGAA
>NC_051410.1:19862317-19862940 GCF_015228065.2 Penaeus monodon
ATTTTCGTAATGACTTTATGAGAGTCGTTCCCAATTAAGACGTGATCTATAGCGTCTTCTGTTTCTCGTCCTTGATCCTCCACCGCCTTCCCCTATGCTCCGGCCCTTGTACCTCAAAAGACTCTGACTTTCCTGAAGGCATCGTCCCTCTCCATATAATCCTTAAGTCCCATCCCCTTCTATAACCCTTCCCTGCCCTAAGACACCACGCCTTCCTCCTATAGTCTTCCCTTTCCCTGAAGACATCCCTTACCCCTATCACCCATCCCTCCTAAAGACACAATCCTCTCTTCATACAGTCTTCCCCTCCCTAAGACGTCAGCCTCACCCCCTACAACCCTCCCCCTCCCTCAGCAGCCGTCCCTTCCCTGCCCCCCCTCCCTCCGTCCCCTCCTATGACCTCCCTCTCCCCCTCCCCCTCCCCTCCAAGCACGAGATGAACGATCGCCAGGGAAACTTTCCTTCGCTTCTGACTGATCGCCAATAATGCGGAGTTAAGTAATGCGCCCATTGTGCCGGCCGGTCCGTGAGTCACCCGTCGCCGCCGCCGCTCTTGCGAGGCCCAAATAAAAGAGATTCTCCGAATGAATTGAGAGAAATGGATCGGCTCGGCTGAAAAGGCC
>NC_051410.1:19862975-19863431 GCF_015228065.2 Penaeus monodon
CATTCTCCGTCGCATCTTATCATCGGAAGCCACGCGTCGTACATTCTTTAAAAGCGATTGTCTATCGGCGCACTTCTTTCCGCTCATCAACTGTGACCACTCAGGCCAGCCATTGACGTCTGGAGAAGTTGAAAGTAAATCTCTAACGAGAAACGGGTATTTACGAGCTATTTCATTAACCTGTTTGTGACATGACTTTCTCTGGGTCTTTCCCTGTTGTCGAGAAAAATGCCATTATCATCCTTAATGTCAAAAACCAAGAAAAAATGCACTGAAAGCAGCAATACTGGTAATGCCGACAGCAACGACAACGGCGACAAAGACGAAATTAGCTCCCCCCCCCCCGTTCCCCTCGACCAGCAAGTCATTCCTTTTCCAAATTCATGTGTAGAAAACTCTTTCGACATGCAGGGATGGCGATATGCCCCCTCCCCCTCCTCCTTCGTTATCTTTCAT
>NC_051410.1:19863673-19863853 GCF_015228065.2 Penaeus monodon
CCCCCTCACACACATCTTAAGGCCGTGGCAGCCTCTACACCGGCCACAATACTGTAAGAGAACCCCTGTTTCCTCACCAATGAATCACCACGACTCTCCGCTTGGCAAAAAATCAAGAGACCCGTTGCTGGCTCTGCGTCAGAAGGTGAAGGAATCAGCCCTGGGGAATCATCAGTTTAA
>NC_051410.1:19864587-19865575 GCF_015228065.2 Penaeus monodon
CTTTCTCTCCGAGAATAAACTCACAAGTCCAATCACGGCAAATCAAGGGTCCCCTTCCCCCCTCCCCCTCCCTTTAAAAATGACGCGACGCAATTGACTTTCCAACTTCTTTCAAACGCCGAATTGATTTTGGACTCGCAACCCCTCCCCACCCACTCCCCATACATCTCCCCTCCTTCCTTCCTACACCCTATTCCCCCTTCTCTTTCCGATCCCCACGCCCCACCTCCCGCCCCTCTCTTAAGCTGTTACATCTCGCATAGCCGGAACTCATTAATATTCATAGACCATTAGATGCCGTACTCCAGCCAAGGTGCGGTGGGAGTCTGGCCCTGTTGGCCGAGTGCCGCGACCAGCGCGCCAGGTGGAAGTTCTTCAGGTAATGAGAGATTTTATCGAAGATATTTTTTTACTCTGAATTGACATCCGCCAAGAAGGGTGGTGAGACGATAAAATGTTATCGTCATAGGGAGCACGGTCATTATCATTGGTTTTGTTGATTACGGAACTGAATATCAATGGTAGCATTAATGATTGCAGTTGCACTGGCAATAAATTTTCTTCTTAGCCATAAATATTCATTTCATACCGAAAAGAACACCATAAGCCTAATCCTAACTACCGTCAACGAAATATAAATCAACAAGGCAAAAGTACTGTATAGGCCTATGGCACTGATCAATAAGCATGGCGCCATCCCAAAACACTAGCACTAGCACCTCAAAACATTTAGTAATAAAAGCCACGCCATCCTAGATGGAAGAGCCTCCTTCCCCACCAACACTTCCTTTCCTTAGGCCTCTGGCACTCAGGCGTAAAATCACTAGTTATCTAAGACAAACAATGCAACAAAGCTTCCGTCCCTTTCTCGGAACAGGGAACAATGTGATAGTACAGGTCGCTTTGGCTCCCAATGGCTTTGTCTCCTTCTCTACTTCGCCTGGGGATTGGCGACTTCAATGCATCAAAAGGTATTATGCTTGAATGT
>NC_051410.1:19865617-19867713 GCF_015228065.2 Penaeus monodon
CTGCACTTTTCATTTTCTTCATTAGCTTCTTTGGACGATGACAGCAGAATAGATGTTAATCAAAACAAAAGTATAAACGCGTACTACTTTACAACTTCGATTTATTTGTCAATATTTACATCTGCAGTTTACCCCCCCCCCCCCATCGAGTACAGACTTTCATACCAAAGGGAAAACATGAAAACAAACGTAGATATTGGCTATTACCTTGTTCATCCATCTGCAAAGGTGATCGCCAGCGCAAAACGTTCCCAATCACACAAAATTCCCGAAAGAAAGCAGATTCCCCGAACATGACATCCTCCACCGAAAATTTCTTCCCCGCGCCCATGTCTCCGTCTCCTTTTTTATCGCTGAAAACATATCACGAGGCGAGACAGTACAATATGACGTTGAATGTGTGTCGCTAAACCGCTTCGTGGAACGCTCGAAAGTAGTAGTTACGGTGATAGTTAAGTAGTTGAAGCAGTTAAGGTCTTTATCGAAGCACCTGCTGGCTGAATCGTGCTGACCTTCTTACTGGGCTTGAGAGTCTTCACTTCTGAGTAAGTGGCAATGCCGGAACGGAAATGCTTCTAGAACGGTTCTTGAAGGACGCTGACCAATATATATATATTCCCGGGCACATAATGACGCCGTGAAGTCCCATTGTAAGACAGAAGGAGGAAAGAAAAGAAAGGAGAATACATTAGAGGCGAGAGGAACAACGTGGAAATCCATCAGAAGTCCGAGTTAGTGCGGGGACTTTTTGTAAGGTTGAATATTGCTTTGAAATGTTAGCGCTTGTTCCTGCTTGCGCCACCTGTTGCTGCTGCCAATCAGTCTGTCCGGGGTATGCATATGATTTACGAAACTTTGCCGTAGTTTTAAACGTGCTTTGCATATAAATGAAACGCGATTATGATTGAAGCCATACTGCAATGTTATACCCTATTTAAATAAATATAACAGTACTCACTAAGCCAAGTATTACAGTAAAGCAAATGACAGCGATGACAAGGGCGAGATAGAAATTCTGTATATGGACAAGATAAAAATAAAGAATAAGACAGACACATCTTTATAAGCCTCTCACTTAATAATCGACCAAGGTTTATACGATTCACTGACTCACATTATCCGTAATTTCTATATAACTTATGACCATGTGGAAAATCCGTGGAAGGAGTGAGTGAGGGATGAGGGGGGGCGATCCCACCCAGGTGTCCGAGTGAGGTGAGGGGGACATGGGCTGTGGGTGAACAATAACACTCTCCACCTCGTGTTCCTCGTACGAACGTGAGTACTTTGTTGTCTATACGCTCTACCTTCCTAATTTAATGAAAATTTACATAACCGTGTTTGGGTAAGTCCTTACAGAGGACTGGTTACGTGCTTCAAGTGGGCTGTATTCCATATTATATGTGTATTATTACTGTACACTTAACGTGACACTAAAGTAAATAAAACAATAAATCGTCTCTTCTTTTTAAGTGTTATGTCGACTTTGTTTTTTTTTTCTTCTCTACATATTGTTAGGCCTATGACAGTATATGCAGGCTTATGTTAAATGATTTCAGAGTCTTCTAACATAAACCTACATTGTTTAATTCAAATGCGCCTGCCGGCAAGTATGTGTACATCTCAAACAGAAACAATACACTTGCTAAAAGAATGAATGAGGTTCTTGACCGTGACGGCGCCCCCGCTCCAATCCCCACCCCCCTCAGGCTATCCCTCCTCAAGCCTGAGCGCCCCCGGCTAAACCTCCCCCTCCTCCACCCCCACCCCCTTTAATCCACGAATTCCACCCATACCCGATGCCTAATTACACTCAAGTTCTCTCCGCGTGACATTTAACTCTCCAGATTTCCGATGGCGATACAGGAGGCAACATAACACAAGCCTCTGTTAAAGGGCACCGAACACTGGACTTGTTAATGCCAGTACGGAGTGGGGAAATATGTTGTCATTTACAGTTTAGTTCGGTTCCTTGTTTTTAGGGGGAAACGGATATCAATACCTATGTAAATTTCTCTCCTTCATTTATTTTTTTCATTAATATTTGGGAAACACAATGAGATCATACCATATGTAAAATCAACATGACCCTCCAT
>NC_051410.1:19867779-19869054 GCF_015228065.2 Penaeus monodon
ACAGAAAAAGGATGAAAGATCGAGAAGCGTCAAAGAAGCGGCAAATCCCCGTTCCCGTGAAGCATCCTCTCCATCTTCCGCTCTGACGGAGGACTTAACCGCAGCCGATCGGAGAGGCGGGTCCGCACGGCGCCGAAGCTACGCGAGAGGTAATGACTTATCTTCGATTATTTGCCTCGTAACGCTGTTGTTCTTTCCTTCATGCGGATTAAGTGAGCCCAGTTCATCGGTGGATTGTTTGAACTCGGGTGCGTTTAGTTTAAGGCGTTAAGCAAAAGGAATTCCCTTAAGACGTAATCTTACATATGCATTTGTCAGCAAGGACAACAGAGACGGTAATGAATGTTTGAGCTGCGGACGAAATGATTTTCCTGCCTCCTTCCTACTCTTCTTTCTCCCTTTCTGTCTCATCTTCTCCCTGTCCTTCGCTCCTCTACCTCTCCCCCTCTCCTCCATCCTCGCCCGCCCTTTCCCGCAAGGCATAGCGGTAGCAGTATACCAAACCTGATTATTAGGGATGGCATCATATAACAGGCGCGAAACCTTGAGACCTGCAGTGGGGTAGCGCACGTCACACCTGGAGGGCCCTCGTCGCTGGTAATGAGAGTAATGAGAGTCGTCACTTTTCTCTCATCTTTCCTGTTCTGTGGTTTTCTTTCTTTCATCTTCCTTCTGTTCGCGTAGCACTTCTCTATCATTTTTCTCCTTGTTCGGCGGTTCGCATTCTTCCCTATTCCATATTCCCATTTTCTTCTGTTGCGTTGTTCTCTTACACTCGTCTTCTGCCCTTTTGCTTTCATCCATATTTTGATCCTCCCCCTTCCACGTTCCGACTTTTTCTCTTCCCTTTTCTCTCTGTTACCTTTCATTATCTTTCAGTCTCGCCTTTCTCCTCCCACCCTTCATCTCATAATCGTCTCTTTTTTGTCTTTCCCTTTCTCTCATTTATCCCAATTCTCTTACCTTTCCTTCCTCCCATGCAATCCACGCATCGAATTTCGACCTTTAACCGAATCCCAACGACGCCCCAGTCTTTCCTTAAACGCCGCGAAAGACTCGCTCCTTATCGACGACCGAATCTGAGATTAGGGGAATCTTGTCTTTCTGATCCTCTTTGTCCGGGTCACTTGCGTCGAGGTGTAGGTGACCTTGCTCCAAGATACCAGACCTTTTGACCTCATTTTACTCTCTCACATTACCTCTGACCTCGTGTGAGATAAAGGATTAATTACATAGTTATTAGCATTTCTCGTGAGGAAATTATATACGTTCGGA
>NC_051410.1:19869091-19869798 GCF_015228065.2 Penaeus monodon
CGGTGGGCTTTAATTTAGCAAAATTGCCTTACAAGGTTTCTCTGAAGAAATCGCAGCGCTTGCAATTTCTTAATATTGGTTCCATTGTTCAGATGAGATGGTACAATGGAAACGAAAGAAAAGAAAAAAAATCTGTAACGAACACAAGGATTGCTTATATATTTTACACAGCATTGGACAAAAAAAATAGTCAGCAATGCAAAAAAAATATCACCAATAAGATTGAAAGTCATCAATACCTGACTGATGATAAATAGTTCGCGGTTATATCTATCCTGTCGTCCAATCGCGTGTCTTGTAAAATATCCAACTGGTTCCTGACACGAGTAGAAAGTTCACGATTTAAGAAAATAACAATTCAATAGACAACAATTTTTTTGCTATTTTTTTCCAATAAAAGACCTTTTTTATAAGTTATTCAATTTATTCTCCAAGACTATATTTTCCTTACATCTTATTCTTCATTTAAAAAATCTCTTTTCTACTAAATGTCTTATTTATTCATCTTCTAATCTCGTTCCTTCTTCTTTGCGATCCCATAAATTAATTCTCCGTCTCCTCCTTCCTGAGTGTGAATTATGCACGTGATTCATTCTCTCTTTCGTAAAGTCTTCTCTCTCTGAATTATCTTTGCATATCTCATTCTTCTCCATTATTCTCTCTTCTCCTTTGTCTCTCGTGTTTGGGTTCTTTTCATTCCAGGGATG
>NC_051410.1:19870042-19870116 GCF_015228065.2 Penaeus monodon
TCAAACAATCTTAACAAACGTAGCAATAAATAAACCAAAATCATAACCTCCACCCGAGCAAAGCCGAGGTAGGC
>NC_051410.1:19870451-19871251 GCF_015228065.2 Penaeus monodon
TGATGCTCGTCCTTTAGAACATCTTTCTTCATTGGCCTTCCCTTCCATTCGTCACTTCCTTATTATCTTGTCTACATTTAATATCTATTCGACCGCCCACAGTCATCTTGCGCTGGCTTTTTTTTGTCCTTTCCCGTCTTCCCATTTTCATCCTCACTATTTCTCATTTAATCAACTCTCTCTAGTACTGCATTTCCTCGGTACTTTCTTGTTTTTCCTCTTTCTTCCCACCTTCTCGGGCTCATCTTTACTTCCTTTATCAAGTCGTCATGACATCTAATTAGAGGCTCCTGCTCGATAGGCCTACTCTCAATGCCGCCATTTTTAATCCCAAATCTATCCATCCACCAACAGCTCGTGGTCTTTTAATACAATTTCTCGGTCTTTTCCTCATCGACAATCATAACCGTAAAGTCGCCAAGGGTCGTTCCCCCCAACCTGTAACATTAACCTGGCCGCTTAATTATAAAACATCACGGCGGCCTCCACCAGCCAGAAAGGAAAATACACACTGACATTTCCACGACCCAAAAACACGACCAAGAAACCTTTACAATTACCTCATTTCTCCTTAAGACTGAATCAGGCTGCGTATGTAAAGATCCCGGAGGTGCGTCCATTGAGGTGCTTATTGTCAAGTGCCTTCGAGAAGTTAAGTAAATAGAATAATAAGAATATACTTTTCTTCCTTTTTAATTCGTTTCTTGTTTGTCTGCTTCCAAGATAAACATCTATGATTATCACACACTTGGGTAATTTACGCTTAAAAGACAGACAGACGCATGCACATGCGTACATAG
>NC_051410.1:19871412-19872420 GCF_015228065.2 Penaeus monodon
TATCCCCCACCCCTTCCAAAACATAAACACTCCTTCCCCCTCTCCCCCAAGACGCATCAACCTCTCCAAACCGTAGCCTTAAATCCCCTGCATCCCTCTACCCCCACTCCCTGCCCTCCGCCCCCCACCCGCCCCCTCCGCCCACTCAGGAGGACCTCTTCCTTCTCCAAAAAGGGTCGCTTAAACAGCCTCATTAAAACTACTTGGTAACCACACCGGGCGCTCCCTCGTGGGTAATACGAGTCCCTGACAATGAATACGGAATCAAGAGCACAACAGGGTGACGCTTTAGGGTGTCACGGCACCGAGGGTGATGTTTAGGGTGACACTTACAGAGATATTCAGGCGCTGAGGGTTACATTTTGGTTATCAAGACGCAAAGGGTGACATGACAATAGGAATGATATTCTGAGTGGCACGGATGGTGACATCAATGCTGTCACGGCACCGAGCGTGATGTTCAGGGTGTCATTTCATTAAGGGTGACCTGGTGACATTGCAGTAGGGGTGATATTAGGTTGCCAGGGTGACGTTAAGGATATCATGACACTGAGGGTGAATTTTACGATGTCATAAATCACTGTAGAAAGAAGAGGAGGGATAAAAAAATTACATGGAAGAACATTTTCCCATTTCCTTGTTGTTTTCTATTATTTGTGAACTGAGAGCAGTAATATCTCTAACGGGTGGCGATGATAAGGAGAATGAAATTTGTAATATCATTCACAAAGATAGCAATGACACGATAATATCCATAATGATGAAAAACTGATATTTTCTAAAATGAAATTACAACAAAGAGCATCATTAACACGAATTGCAATAACAGAATCAACAATAAGAACAACAATATTGTCCACAGACGAATCAACAATAAGAACAACAATATTGTCCACAGACGGCAACAACACCATAAACTACATGAAATATCAAACACAATCGATTCGCGGGAACCCCCCCCCCCCTAAAAAAGAAAGAAGAAAATGCCATACACCCTACCCCCCCTAA
>NC_051410.1:19872729-19872980 GCF_015228065.2 Penaeus monodon
TCTACTACCCAAGAGGAGGATAGAGAGGGGGTGGGGAGAGGGAGGGGGGGAGGCAGGATAGTGGGTCTACTATATAAGAGGAAGTAGGAGGGGAGGGGGGAGGGGGTACGCAGGCGACTGGCACTGACCGACACGTTTTGGTGTCGACTCCCTCAGTGGTACAAAATGTCGGAGTGAGAAGACTGGGGGAGGGGTGAAGGGGGGGGGGGACCTTACTCTGTGGACGTGACAGAAAGGACATTTTTGAAAAC
>NC_051410.1:19873326-19873666 GCF_015228065.2 Penaeus monodon
TGCTTATCTCCCCTGGCGCCCCACAACCTCCGGCTTTGTGCTTGGCTCTCCTAAATGTGATTCTAACACCGACTAAATGTACCCAGAAGTCTTGTAAAACTTCCCTCGATTTTTCTTGATAAACTTCGTAACTCGAGGGCTATTCATGCCTTTTAGGGGAGAAAATCTAATATTTTTTTTGTAACTTCGTCTTCTTTTTCGAAAAATGTTATGGTCCGCTTACGATTAGGCCTAGTTTTTATTAAGGAGATTGAAGATGTTCAAATATGGCATGGGAAATACTGTCATATTTCTTGAAGCGGGAGACTAAATGCAGAATCCATAAAGAAATATAAGAGGA
>NC_051410.1:19873896-19874413 GCF_015228065.2 Penaeus monodon
TCCATCGAGATCGTTCCGGCCGCAAACTTAATTCCGAAGGCCTGGTCGTTATAATCCAATCACCATTAATCGGGCACCATAACGCCTTCACAACCCGGCCATCACCATAAGGCCGGCGTCACTCCCTCTCCTCTCGATCATTCTCTCTCGCCTTCCTTCTCCCTGTTTTATTTATTTAATTGTTTACGTGGCTGTTTATTGCCATCTGTCCTTCGTCCGTCTGGATCACAGGTGTTCACTCTTGAGGCTCAGTTAGTTGGTTTTTAATCCTATTTTATACTTTTTGTTCTTCTAGTTTAATTATTGTTGCTACTTCCTCTCCTTCATTTCTGTTTTGTGGATTTTTTCTGCTTATCTTTCTTGTTTCATTTTCTATTTATCAATCTTCTGCTTTGTCCTTCCTTTTTCTTTCGTATTTTTTTTTACTTCTAATTTATTATCCCCTTCCCATATTCTATCTGGTGATCTGCTGCTGTTGCTCATCTCCTTCATTTTCATCATCATCATCATCTTCATT
>NC_051410.1:19874466-19874720 GCF_015228065.2 Penaeus monodon
CTCCTCCTCCTCCTCCTCTTCCTTCTTTCGTCAGTAGCGTGTGCCATGTCATTCTTCGGGTTTTGACTCGTTCATTACCCATACTCACGGCCAGTTACTCGCCGTGCTGACTCACTCTACTTTCACGCTCCTTCCCGTGAATTACTCGAGTTCGAATGGAATGTTAAGCTGAGAGGATTTCGAACGTGCAAAGGAAAGTCGGGTCGCTGCATCATAAATATACATGTGAAGGAAAGGTGCGCTGTTGAAAAATG
>NC_051410.1:19874898-19875071 GCF_015228065.2 Penaeus monodon
AAGATTATGCGTCGCCTACTTTCCCACGCGGTCGGTTCATAAGCATCGGTCAATACTCCGGAGACAAGACACTGCTGTGGGAAGGACGCAATTAATCATAATCTCGATGACATCAAAACACGGCTGCACT
This sequence comes from Penaeus monodon, assembly GCF_015228065.2. NCBI lineage: Eukaryota > Metazoa > Arthropoda > Malacostraca > Decapoda > Penaeidae > Penaeus > Penaeus monodon. The sequence goes on from NC_051410.1 coordinate 19,875,029, forward strand.
TCCGAGCCCGTTATGAGCTTCATCTGGACGCCCGCTGACCGCC
>NC_051410.1:19875409-19875653 GCF_015228065.2 Penaeus monodon
CAATCACGCCTGGATGCTGGAAATGATGCTCTGGGGACAACCTTCCGCGGCGTGAGTCCCTTAGGTCAGAGGAGCGCTGATTAGAGATGCTTAAATCGTAGATTAGTCTTGCCATTTTCCCATTTGAAGAGTGAAAGGGAAGCGCAAGGTAGTGTTCGATTGACTTTGTCTTGTGGAGCAGCAGTAATGTAATTGCTTTATTTGGGTAGTGTGTGTGCTACCTCTTACCTACATACATACAGAC
>NC_051410.1:19875813-19876494 GCF_015228065.2 Penaeus monodon
TGCATGGCAAAGCACAACCTGGCCTCCAAAGACCGGAACTAATTCAAATTCATGCAACATTGGTAAATCATAAAAAAAAACTCCCGACTTGGGCATTCGTGGCAGAAAAGTTTGGATTATTCTTCGCGAATTGGGCGTGGTGCGTGGGCGGGGGGAGGGGGCGGATTCCCACGCCTCTCGTTTTTTTTCTTAAACTATTTCGTAATACGCATTTGCATGTCATTTCCCTTTTGATATATTTGTTTCTAAATTCCTTAAAAGGTTGAAAAAGGTATTTCATTCATTACAGCAATTGTACAGTATTAAAATCTACGACCATACACCTAAGTATAAAGGGTTACTACTCATTTAAATCCGGCATTTTTATATAAAAAAAATCAATTTCAGATTTTAAATAGCATTTCTAAAAAAAAAAATCCTTCTACTCAATTTCAGGTTTTAAACACAGCATCTATATAAAAAGGAAAAAAAAACATACATCCTTCTGTTCATACTACTTTGCAAATCAATTTCCCGAGTGACCCCACGGAGGATTTTTTTCACTCCTTTCGCACACGCTGGAGCCGTCGCCCAAGGAGCGAGCTGCCCGCCAACTTTCCCTGTGATAAGCACGGCACACGCGCGATTCTGCTGAGTCATCTGATAACATATTCTTATCTCTCCCGCTGAATTTTCCTGTTG
>NC_051410.1:19876537-19877149 GCF_015228065.2 Penaeus monodon
TGGGAAAATTGCGGGGAAAAAAGAGAGAAAAAAAAAGCATAATATATGTATATAAATACTTCCTACAATATACGTGCCGTGGGTTTGTGGCTTTGAGGAATTTCCTTAAAAAAATAAATAATAAAAAGAAAAGTGAAACCGACTGTGTTCTCCTTCATAAAATATGAAAGAAATAAACCCTTCTCTTCCTTCCCGCTTTGACTAACTTGCCACATCCTCTTCGAGCGCCTTCACTTTGCGCCTGCATGCACTTTCGTCCTGCTCTGAGCCGAAGCCGAGGCCAGTGCACAAAAAACAACGAAACCAGAAGCCGAACAACGTAAGTGGGACGGAACAGCAATAATAGAACAGATATAATACTCCTTCACTTGCACGAAATGCGAATTATACAACATCCTATACCGTGGACTCGCATGATACAGCAACTCTGTTAGTTGCATTTGCATGACTAACTGATTTTGTTGTATTACCTTAAAAGGCGTTCTTGCGCCAAAATTGAGCGGAAAGAAAGGCAGAAATTATGAATACTAATGTTCACCAAAGTAAATACTCTGGTGTTATACATATGTTTGGATTTAAGATTAATATTTTAGGATTTATGCGCACGCGCGG
>NC_051410.1:19877276-19877701 GCF_015228065.2 Penaeus monodon
ATGCGCGCAGCCTCACAAACGTTTTGAAATATCGGCAATAAAATGGATCCCAAACAGCAGAGCCGGTGAAAGTAAGCAGCCCATTTGCAAGGAGTAAAATGCACTGTAAAATACGAACTACTTAACAGCCGACTCTCTCACGGTGACCTGACTGCCTTGAACAAAATCATAAATGTATCATTTCATTTTTCTTTCCAAAATCATCAATAAAAAAGAGGGAAAAAAAAAGGGAAAGAGGGAGAGTCAAAATGAGGAGTGAAGACTAGAAGGGGAAAAAGTCATACGTCATTGTCACTGGGGGAATGTGAATGACACTCTCCGTGGCCTCTGCATGACATCTCGATATCTTTGCTTTTGGTTGACTGACAGGGTTGAAACGCAAGGATCTCGTCGCCGTAATCCCTCTCTCATATTCTCTTTCTTTT
>NC_051410.1:19877819-19878374 GCF_015228065.2 Penaeus monodon
TTTGCTTGATTGTGTGTTTGTAGGCATGTGGAGATTTACTCGTGCACTTAAGGCCAGTGTGTAGCGTTTTCATTTGTATCGCAAACTAATAAAACAAGTGGGCAAGGTGAACCAGCATAAAAAAGGTAGACAGCGTAGATAAACAGGCTAATAAATAAGTCGACCGACAGGCAGAGAAACAGAAGCCAGTCATGCATGCGAGAGGCACAAGCAGGAAGCGCCAGGAAAGCAACTTGAGTACTTACCCCCTTCCCCCTGCCTCCCCCCCCTCGTCCCGCCCCTGGATGTCGCAACGCCAATCCATTCGCAAGTAATTACTTATTGGTTTCGGAATTCGAACTCCCGATTACATTCAGAATATTTTTTTCTTTAATTAAACTTTATGGAAAAGTCTACTTAGATTAGATTAAAAGAAAATCTACAGAAAGAGCTGCGCAGCCTCCATCTGAAATCGGGTAGTCCCTGACGAGTTTTTGCTCGTCATGATTTTTTTGCACTCAAAATTATTGCCGAAGGTTTTAAAATTTATTCTCTAGGCCTTTCTTCGGCAGAAGG
>NC_051410.1:19878847-19878974 GCF_015228065.2 Penaeus monodon
ATTCGACCGTATCACTTCATACCAACTTTCACCTTTTCAACCTGTGGATCCCGTTGCATCACACCTAAAGGGCGGAGGCCTTTGTTATCAGTTATCCGAATGAACTCGCGGCAATTGTTCTCAAACG
>NC_051410.1:19878999-19879272 GCF_015228065.2 Penaeus monodon
GGAAAGCTAGAACATACCGGAATAAAGAACATATTAGCTAAAAGAGTGAACAGTCTAATAACACGCGCAAATTGCTCTCGCCGTTCGATTTGTTAACACGCGAAAGCAAATCTTTGTACTTAGTGTTATAACTTATGCACAGGTTCGTTCTTCCGTTACGTTCGGCAAACGGTGGATTCTCAACACCGGAATACCAAGTCTGTCGGAAATTGAGGATTCCCGTTTCTGCATTTTGCTCACCGATAATAGATACTGTTGAAGGGAATGTGAGAA
>NC_051410.1:19879554-19879835 GCF_015228065.2 Penaeus monodon
AGCGCAGATATAACGAAAGTACTGAATCAACGAAGCAAAAAAAAAGCCAACAAATACGTACCACATGAACGGGATAAAACAAGGAAAATACACGTGCGTATCGGGTCTAAAAAATATAATATCCTTTAAAGGGTTATGATGACGAGCACATTTGGACGGTCATGGAACAGAACTTACGCAAGAGCAATGCTCGTCTCACGCGACTAACTACGAGGAGGCAGACAGAACACAAATCAACACACAACACAACCACACCACCATACACAACCAACACCATTCAG
>NC_051410.1:19879895-19880351 GCF_015228065.2 Penaeus monodon
CTAACACGAACACGACACACTGGACGCACCAGCACACACGAACTACGCACAGCAAACCACACCCCTTAATCCAAACGCAACATTTACCACTGAACACACACATCCACCTCATCACAGGTCGCGTTAAAATTCTCGTAATTAATGAAATTCAAACACAAATCATTTCTCTGACGCTTTAAAATTCATTCGAGGATGGCGAACGAGGTTGGACTAAGGACAAACACGCCGCGCACGCCGACGCACGCGCAGCGCGTACCAGCACACAACTCACCACAGCAACACACACACTGTAATCCAAAACGCAACATTTACGAGCTGAACAGGAGCGACGTGCCATTTCCTCATCACGGGGTCGCGTTAAATTCTCGTAATAATGATGAATTCAAACACAATATATTTTTCTCTGCTGCTTTTAAAATTCATTCGAGGATGGGCGGAACGGAGGTTGGACTAAGT
>NC_051410.1:19880538-19880965 GCF_015228065.2 Penaeus monodon
TGTGACCTGGATAACACGGTGGGTGTGCCTCGTAGCCCGGATAACTCTCGGGGAAAAATGACGTACAGACCAACAGTCCCTAAAACAGGAAGAACAGAGGACACAGAAACACTGATAAAAGAGAAGCATCCCCCCTCCTCCCCCCTCACCTTCCAGAGGTGCGAAGCGTGAGAATGTGAGAGCGAGAGTTAATGCGATCTTATCAATGCCTTTGCAAGTCACGAACTAGTGGCGTTAGGGGTTACACCCTATGCAAAATTTTCTCGCAATTTTTAGTGTTATATGGGGCAAGTAAAGCGAAAACAAATGGCGGTACAAATTAACAAATATATAAGCGAAGAGATAGAGCATATATAATTTTGTACACCGGTATCAGTAATTAGGAAGACTTTCACTGAAATGCTTCATCGTTAGTTAAGCAGTCAAT
>NC_051410.1:19881240-19881786 GCF_015228065.2 Penaeus monodon
TATTAACAAACAGGATATAGAGATACAAGTGTCATCCGGTCAATATCCGTCCTAACGATCATATTCTGTTAACGGAAACTACATTTATGGAAGTACTTACAAAATGTTTACGTTACTAACTCTGCATTTCAGAGTCTAATTTTTTTTTCAAATTTGTACACCAATGCACATCGTATCTTCTCTCTAAAATGGATTCTATCTGTATAATAAATGCGTCCAATGCAACACGCTAGTGGATATGCAGTTTGTTTAAAATATTTAACAACCTCTATTGTCATATTTTCAGTCTCATTCCAAAACAAGTTTATATGTGTGTTTCTGTCCACTAAAAGCTTACTGTAAACAAACAACCATTTAGCTCAATCACAGCTTATTTTGTCAAACTGCCACCGACTTTACCTCTCCAAACCTAATATTACTGACATTAAATACCCCCTGGCAACTACGATGATCTCAGTTGCCAATTAGTCACTGGTATATCCATGTGGTCACCACCAGTAATTGGTTTGACGTCTTGCTGAATAAAATCCGGTTCCTGATTGTATA
>NC_051410.1:19881955-19882328 GCF_015228065.2 Penaeus monodon
AGACCGCAGTATATATATGTACGAGTTGATTTACTGTCCTGTATATTTACATTTGATGTCATGGCTATATCTATATTCATATTTTATGACCACACCCACGTTCATATATCTGCTAATATTCATATTTGCATTGACATGAATATGTAAACATACAGTAAGCATATAGGCTGAATATACTGACTATGTGTTTACATACACAAACACGTGTACTGGCATCAGTTTATTAATATGTTTTGCAATAAATGTTTTTTCATAGAACTGTTTACACCTCATGAAAATGTAATCTTAACATTGGAATGAACGTGATTTCCTTTCACTAAAATATGTAACAGTCTGTTAGGATAAATCATATATTGCAATTTCTTCTGTCTGT
>NC_051410.1:19882518-19882652 GCF_015228065.2 Penaeus monodon
GAGAACCCGAGAGCGCAGGGGTGTCGGGGGAAGAACCAGCGTAGCCTGACCACAGAACCCGAGATGTGCCATATGGTGGAGGAACGTCTCAGCGCTCACCTGCAAGTTCACTGTCGCCCTCCCCCTCTTCGCTT
>NC_051410.1:19883046-19883435 GCF_015228065.2 Penaeus monodon
CCAGAGAGAAAAGACACACACAACAAAAGAAATCAGGAAAGAGACTGTCCAGCCGTGACAACCGCACCAATTAACAGATGTGTTTCAGTCCAAGGCCCCCCCGCATCCCAAAGAGACAACCCACAATCCAAATATAGCAAATCGGACCAAATGTGCGCCGTCGCGGACCATCACCCTTTCCTTATACGGTGCTCTGGCTTTCTGGATCGAGGTGGATCGAGGTGGACGCGCGGTGGATCCAAACCGATTGATGTGTGGATTAATGATCTTAATAACCTCTTCGGTGTAAGGAGGGCGAGTTTGTGATATCAATGTGGGTGACAGTTGTTTGTCAGTGTATTATATTGATGGGCGTTTACAAGGAAGCTCACATACAAACGTATAATCGC
>NC_051410.1:19883521-19883952 GCF_015228065.2 Penaeus monodon
AGTAATATTGTATTGCTCATAGATACCCATACTCGTACATATTCTGTTCTAATTCATTTTAATTCTTTAATTCTCTTAACAGAATGCTACTACCTGTAAACAAAGACAAGCTTCAGTAGATAGCAGACATGTAAGCCTACGTGTTAAAAAAAAAACTCATCTACAAACCCCATTACAACATACATAAAATGATATCTTAAAAATACCTGTAGAAAGCAGGCCGTGTAAAGGTCAAGCGTTGCACATATTCCATTCAGCAACTTCCTTTATTGCAATCCATTCTTTTTCTCCTCTTTATTACACTTCCCCTTATCCCTTCGTGCCAATATACGTCACCATACATACACACACTCCCTTTTTCCTCCTTCGCTTTACCATCAAACGCTCAGAATCCACAGGGGGGAGAGGGAGGAGGGGTGGGGCAAATAATG
>NC_051410.1:19883980-19884213 GCF_015228065.2 Penaeus monodon
CGTTTTTTTTTCTTCTTTTTTTCTCAGAATCGACAAGGAACCTTTTTAATCAGTATAAGCCTCCCCTTTAAAACTGGACGCCACGCGCACGTCTTAATATCAGAGGCAACGTTTCGACATCTGTAACACGAATGAGACTTGATATTTACAAGGAATGCTGCCCAGTCCACGCTGCCGGTTCACCTTGACTTAAATATGTGTTATGCGCTCTGGCTGGCTGGGGAGGGGCATAC
>NC_051410.1:19884245-19884316 GCF_015228065.2 Penaeus monodon
TTAGGAGGCTTCGAAAACATAAGATAAAACGAAATAGAAATATTTGTTTTATCTGTGTGGATCTATGTGGT
>NC_051410.1:19884357-19884761 GCF_015228065.2 Penaeus monodon
TTTCGAGTCAGCGTAAAAAAGGATAAGTGTTTTAGTATGAAAAAAGAAGGAAAAAAAATGAACAGAATAGAAAAAAATAACAAAATATAAGTAAGGACAACAGAACGACAATATTTTGAAAAAGAAGGTAAAAAATTGTGAAAGATGTTGTACAAGCAGAAAAAACAAGAGGAAATTTTGTAAATATAGAGAAAAAAATAAATTGGGAGATAAAAAAGGAAAGATGTTGTACGAGCTGATAAAAATAATAAAATATTATAAAAAAGAAAAGAATGACAAAGATCTTTAAAAAATGAGCAAGCAGGAAAAAAGAGAGAAAAAAAAAGAGTAATAAAAAGAAAAATAATAACTGGAACAGAAAACTATGAGTAAGCAGACGTAGAAAGAGAGAAGGTGAGTAAGCT
>NC_051410.1:19884885-19884999 GCF_015228065.2 Penaeus monodon
CACGATGGATAAAAAAGAGAAGTTTGGAAAGCCAAAAATGGGAGACGGTCGAAGCAATTTCTCGTAGCTTCTTTATGGTGATCCCATCATCCGGCTCCGTGAAATATATTGTTC
>NC_051410.1:19885218-19885473 GCF_015228065.2 Penaeus monodon
AAACAGTGTCGGGTGGGGAAGGGGAGGATAGCCTAATACCTTGACGGGGGGGGGGGGAGCGGGCAATGACAAACGAGGGGGGAATGGAAAGGAAAGGAGAGGGAAAGAAGGGGATGTGGGTAGAGTAAGAGAAAAAGAGTAAGAAGGAAAATGAGAACACAAAGGGGGGGGGGGAAGGAAAGGAAGCGGAGACAGAAGAGAAGTGAAGGCTAAAAAGGGTATGAGTTGGAAAGGCACGAAGAGAGGGAGGATGAG
>NC_051410.1:19885567-19886621 GCF_015228065.2 Penaeus monodon
AGGGCGAAACAAAAATAATGGAGAGAAAACATGAACTGAGACAAAGGCCTACATTATGACCGAAAGAGAATTCCACTTGTCTCCTTTCTGCTGCATAGAAATTCACAAAAAAAAACAGAACATCTCCAGCTGGTGAAATATATACTGTGTTTACGATGCCAAAAAAATACCTTTTATTGTTGTTGTATCTGACTATAAATAAAAAACAACACTCGTCAACTTCAATAGTTAGAAAAATATCGATCTCTTTACATTCTTCCGAGCGCGTGTGTCATGTCAATCTGGCTGTCACCGAACACCTTGATGACTAAGTTTCCATCTCGCAGGTCTGGCACACTTCGCCAAATCTATGTCAGTGATCGAGCGTTTTCATTCCTTTCCATTCTGTGAATCTACCCATTTCCCTTCCATCATCGACATGTTATTTATAAATCTAATATGGGAGGAAGGAATTAATCACGTATAAATAAATAACGGTTATGACAAGGAACCTTTACAATGCCGATAATGAAACATTTTCATTTTCTCCCTGTTCTGCGGATGTGTTCAGTCTTAAAGTTTATCTTGATTTTTGAGGAAAAGATAATAATTATATTTCAATTATCATTATCGATATATTTCTTTTCTAAACATTTAGGGACCTTTACGATGCCAGTGATGAGGTATTTTCATTTCTAATTCTTTTTCTTTTATCAGTGTATATATATCTTCATCTTGTATCTATTCATTAGCAAAACCATCATTCTACTCAACTCCATCTTTACTTATCCATCATCACCATCTGTCTATTTATTCATTCTTATCTTTATTTATTCATAATCACCACCTAATAAAAGCAGACCCCCCCTACTTAACGTCCCCTTCTCGCCATTCCACATCTGCGAACTGGCCGAGCGGAGGCAGCGGGTCTCGCCTTGGTTAACTCTTAATTCCCTTCGGCCTCTCCGCAATGGGCTCCGCGGGGCTCCGTAATGAGCGCCGTCCCCCGGTCTCCGCGCGTGTGAGGCGGGTCGGGGCGTCAGATCAGGCGTGGGGGAGCGCGTGCTAACGCCTT
>NC_051410.1:19886765-19887153 GCF_015228065.2 Penaeus monodon
ATTAGAGGGAGGGGAAGCTGTAAGTTATTACGTCTGAGGGGGGAGGAGGTATTGTCACTTGTGGGTGTGCGTGGGTTGAAGTCTGTTTGTGTGTTGGGGGTGAGGGGAGAAAACCCTTTTCGTGCACGCACAATATGGCGCGCAAATACACGCACTGGTAGTAAAGCATCGATCACATTTACGGGAAACTGTCGGTGGGTGTGAGTATCGGCGCCCGTACATGCTGGTGTGCTGGGAACGATGCGGGCGCGATCGAGCCAAGCGAAACAGAGAGAAATCAATGAATAGACGAAACGAAGCGATATATATAGACGGACCGAACGGGCAACCAGATATATCAATACAATTATCATTAAAAAATGAATTCAAAATATAATGAAATGATAAA
>NC_051410.1:19887215-19887321 GCF_015228065.2 Penaeus monodon
ACCCTGAAGGAAACTCCCACAGCACGGGAGCATCAACACCATATGATGTATACCAACCACAGCTATAACTGAACACCGTCTTCCTCGCAGCACATTTTCTGTAAAG
>NC_051410.1:19887719-19887820 GCF_015228065.2 Penaeus monodon
CACCCTGACAGTGATTCGTGTTCATCTTGATAAGATATGCAAGAGCACTTCCTTCGCCTCTCCTTTCCCTTCCTTCTGCCAAGTCGCTCGCACTTTCTGCA
>NC_051410.1:19887985-19888075 GCF_015228065.2 Penaeus monodon
TAGGCGGTAAGGGAGGAGAGGGAAAAGGAAGAAATTTAGAAATAAAAATACGAAACTAAAAATAATAGAAAGGGAGCAAACGTGAGAACG
>NC_051410.1:19888117-19888332 GCF_015228065.2 Penaeus monodon
CCGGAAAAAAACATGAACCAAATAAAATCAAAGCGAATGTAGAGGAAATACAGAGAAAAAAAATAAGAACACAAGAATAAACTAGGGAAAAGAATAAAGAGGAAAAGACCAAATCCGCAGCGCAAAAGAGATCGCCGCGGCCGCGTACGCAAAGCCACTGGGCTGAAGGTCACTCGTCTGCGCCAAGGCCAACGAAGAGAAAAAAGCGGTATACG
>NC_051410.1:19888663-19888888 GCF_015228065.2 Penaeus monodon
TGCGACCAAATAAAAAGAAACAAGAGATAGACCAACGAGGAAGAATACATTACATGAAAGGCGAAGAATGAGAAAACACAAAAACGAAAAATAGAAACGAGAGGAGAGATACTCCCCTGAGAGACAAGAACCCCTTTATCAGCGTCATAAGAAGCCAAAGGGATTTAAAGGAAGGGCCGCCGCTCCCCATCGCCCCTCTTCTTTCACTCAGGGAAGAAAAAGTGA
>NC_051410.1:19889102-19889289 GCF_015228065.2 Penaeus monodon
AATACAAAAAATAGAAAAAAACAACAACAAAAGAGTGAGAAATATATAAACAAAAGAAGAAAGAGACACACAAAATCCGACCAAAAAAGAAAACAGAAAAAAACAGACCAAAGAAACAAACCAAATAAAGAAAAAAGAATTAAAAAAAGAAAAAAAAGAATAAAGAAAAAAAAAAGAAAAACGAATA
>NC_051410.1:19889406-19889690 GCF_015228065.2 Penaeus monodon
ACCCCGACCTGCCAAACTTCTCCCGAAGCGTCGAGTCACCCGGGCGGCTCGACCTTCAAGCTCCCCCTTCTTCAGACGCTTTCATATCCACCTCAAGAGAGTATGAACTTCTTTCCCAAAACTTCTTGCATATGAACTTCAGACATTTTGCTCCGCCGCTCGAAAAAGGATGGTAAAAAAAAGAGGAGAAACTTCAGGTGATACTTCAAGTTCGTCTGGTGTTTCGTGACTTCTTTTCCTGAAGGTCAGAGGTCTTTATTTTTGTGTAGGGAGGGAGTTCAGAA
>NC_051410.1:19890234-19890599 GCF_015228065.2 Penaeus monodon
CAAAGGGAAAGCATCTCTAGTAGCAGTAAATAAAGAAATAATCCGCATCACTGGAAATGCGAACAGAAAATCCACGTTTAAAGTCTGGCCAAGAGGGCACGCATAAATCAATAATCTCAAGTTCTTAATTGTTTTAACGGATGCTCCTTCAGGCTGCCTCCGCCCCTTGAGTTGTGATCCATGCAATTTTTCACCCGCGGGAAGGCTGTTGACTTAGTCCGTCTGGCCAAACAGCAGAAAGAAGAGTTTCTCAATGCGGGGGGGAAAAATGTGATATGCATCTTCCTAGTTAATGTTTGTTTATTGATTAGAAGTGAAAAAGTGAAAATTCTATCTCTGTCCCTGAAGATGTCTCTATACATACA
>NC_051410.1:19890639-19891449 GCF_015228065.2 Penaeus monodon
TCTCTAACCAATCTCAGAGATACACCACAAATATCAAGGAACAAAGAAAAATGACCCTCCCTATAAATATCTCGGTCTTCGTAGGAGCAGAGTATAAGACCTTATACCGAACGAAACGAGGTCATATTTCACGCCTGCCCCTACACCTCGTCGCGGCCCATCTCGGTCCTCTGTAATAGCTACAACAGGGGGGCGGGGAGAAACGAGGGGAAAAGGGAGGGGCCTGTTTAGCTAGTTTGACATTTTGTGTATGGCTGGTGGGTACAGGTCCTCCGTAATAACTGCGAGGTGAGGGGAAAGAGGGAGAGGCTAGCTGACCTTCTGTCTGTAGCTAGTAGGAACATTGGTGGTAGCTACAACCGGGAAGATAGGAAGGGGGAGGTAAAAGGAGAAGGGACTAGTCTAAAACCCTGACCTTCTATCTATGACTAGTAGGAACAGATCCTCCGTGATAGGTACAAGGAGGGTAGGAGAAGGTCAGGAAAATGAAAAAGACCTGGTCTTGTATCTCCTGTGCAGCTAGCAAGAGAGCAAGAGGTTAGTCCAGTTATCCTGATCTTCAGTCTATAGCCAGTAGGGCTTCATATATATTTACTATATATGGTGTGTTTTGTCACCATGACGGTAGCTTTGATGATGCTGCACTTTTGGGGGGAGGGGAGGGGGCTATCCGGGGACTCCAGCCGGCACGACGTAATGGCAGCCAGAGGGACAACTTTCCTCCATAACGGTTAATGTTCAAGTAAATGACGCGAAAAAAGAATACGAACAAGAAGGAATATATGAATGAATACAGATAGAACAAGAAGC
>NC_051410.1:19891552-19892336 GCF_015228065.2 Penaeus monodon
ACGCGCGCGTGCTCACACACATGCGCGTTTGTGTTTGTGCGTCTTTCTGTCTCCTTGTGTGGCGCGCATGATTATATACACACCCAACACTGGTCCAGAACAACTCCCCCCCAAAAATAGACAAACGGAGAAACTTCCCGCATCATCCTTTGACAGTCTGACGGTGCCGAGGAAAAGAGAAGCTGTATCTCCGTGGACAAAACATTCCCGGAACCCTAAATCACAGACAGCGCGCGGAGGAGCGGCAGCCCTTCCTGTTGTTGGGTCAGTAGGTACCGCGGTCGCCTCGCTGCCGGGGAAGGGCTGCGGGAGGAGGAGGTGGGTGGAGGAGGTGGGTGGAGGGGTGAATGGGCGAGGGGGAGGGGTGAAAGAGCGAGGGGGAAGGAGTTGAAGGAGTGAGAGGGAGGGGGAGTGAATGGGAGGGGGTGAAGGAGCGAGAGGAAGGGGGTGAAAGCGTGAGAAGGTAGTGGATAAAAGAGCGAGGGGGAAAAGATGGGTAGAGGGCGTGGGGGAGAGAAGAGGGAGCGACGAAGCAAGGGATGAAGTAACTTAGAAGAAGGGGAAGAGGGTAGAGAAGGGAGCTAGTGAGCTGGAGGGGAAAATCTAGGGAGAGGGGAGGAGAGGGACTAAGGGACTGGGAGGAAGGAGGAGAGGGGAAGGGGAGAGAGGAGGGGCTACCTAGGGGGGAGTTGGAGTAATAGGAATTCGAATTAGTTTGAAAGGATACGGAAACGGGGTTTATTACTGTCTGTGCACTATTCGGTTGTGGAAATGAATGGAAAGG
>NC_051410.1:19892702-19892934 GCF_015228065.2 Penaeus monodon
CCATAACGGCCACGCAGCGCCGGCCAATATACGCACAGCGGTGGAATTACTTGTCACTGTCTCCGCGCTTGGTAGTGAGGCTGCCCTCCCTTCCCCTTCCCCTCTCCCCCCTGAGGCGAGCCCTCCCCCCTGAGGCGAGCTCTGCATCTCTCACCTGTTCTCACCTGGGAACATGGTAATTACATAATGCACTGCGTGATCCTGTCAACAATTCATTAAAATCAACCAAACT
>NC_051410.1:19892959-19893426 GCF_015228065.2 Penaeus monodon
CACATCTAAGTACAAAAATAACGCTGCTTTAGCATTAGATCTCTTTCATCCAAAGGCTAAGTTCAAACTCGTAACGGCAAGATCTACCATATGTAACAATCTTCGACATATGCATGGCAGACGCATGCAGAGCAGCTCATGACAGGTTCCTACATGGACCACCTGACTCGCAGAACTTTTTAAAAATCAAGTCTAACTGGAAAGAACTATGCGAGGAATCTAACAGATGGCTTAACCAGGATCGGCGTCCAGCTGGGGATGTCTGCAAAAACCCTTTCGCAAACCCACGCTAATTCAAGGCTACCCCCCCTCCCCACTACCCCTGCCCTTGGGGAGGAGGAAGGAGCTCGGTTAATCAGTCGCCGATGGAATGCGTATGGTAATGGGAAGAAAATTATCATAGAATGAGTATTAAGAGACCAGTGATAGCAGCATCGTTAACAGTATTAACAGTATTTGCACAGACC
>NC_051410.1:19893558-19893982 GCF_015228065.2 Penaeus monodon
CAGAAAACTATCCCGCCTCGACCCCCGGCCAAGAGGTAATCGACACCCTCCGTGACCATATCGCGTTGCTCGCTTGACTGGCCCGTCGAGGCCTATCACGTCACCGGCGATCATGCGGGCTGGGCGTCGCGGAAGTCGCCTCCCTCCACCCACGCGCCCACGCCCACGCCCACAACTAATTCGCGTGGAAAAGGGGTCTTGCGTCCGCTACGAAGATGGAAGGTTAAGTGATGGGAGAGGCAAGCGATTTTGGTCATCCGCTTTTGGAGACGGTGTTTCAAATATATTTCTTCAAGGAGTTCTTGTATAGTTTCTCTAGTTCACAGCATTCAACGCTAAATGCCGAAAAATATGTACTTTAGCAACTGCAGATTCTACATATAACACCTTTCCTCTCTCTCTGATTTGATTGAGCATCACTGCA
>NC_051410.1:19894230-19895536 GCF_015228065.2 Penaeus monodon
GATTATCAGACCAGGATTTCGCTGGCCTAGGCCTAACTGCCCTTTCAGAGGCCAAGCAAAAACAACGGCGATGAGATCAGTCCAGGCAACCCTTTTGGTCACAAAAAGCCGACGGACAGAACGCCGTAGGACGCCCAGTTTTTCTGACCATTTCATAACATCAATGACAATATTCATCAATGGCAAAGCCTAGTGTGCCCCTCACATCCCCTCTCATTTCAAAGAGAAAATAATAGATATCTCACTCCCTCTGTCATCGCGGTAACTGTTCCTCGACTTACGCACCTTGGCCCTCGAAACACCGACGCGATTCATCAATTTTACTGCGTTATCGGAAGCTCCGGCCAATTCGCTGAGCTTCCGACGTCCGGACCTCGCAGCCGTGACAGAGGGCGCGGGGCGTAACAGAAAACCGTTCCGAAGTCACCCAAGCGGCTATGACGTAATGCTGTCCTCGCCTCAAATTGGAAATTAATGGGTGATGATTATTGTGCTTGGTCGACATCCTATTAAGTGCGTTAATTGTGTTACTTGCAGGTTTGATCATAGTTTTAAATCAATTAATATCTGAAATAAGCAAGAAGTGAACCGCAACCACATTAATAATAATGTTTACCTAATCCGTTAGGTTGGACGACCCAATTTAATCCAAAAATGCACCTCGTTCTACTTTAATCAAACCGAAAAAAGACAGGAAAATGGAGGTAGAAAAGAAATTTCACCCGCAATGCCACTTTCATTCCGCTGTGGTTATGACGCCCATGAAGAAAATTACCGAAAAAATAACTAAATAATGAAAAACAACAACTGATGCACATGCAACATATGTCGTATTATTAAAATTGTTCTTCGCGAATGAGAGTCGGAATCGACGCCATCTCGCGGGGTTATAACGGCGACGGTTTTACCATACACTCAAGAAGTCCGTGCGTAATGTGCTGTAATTACGCCCAACATATGCCGAAGGAAAATGTACATACTGTGTACACATCAAACGGCTCCCGCAAGTATGATCGTGTGAGAGAAATTGAATAAAGTGAGAAAAAGAGAAAAAGAAAAGAAACTGAAGACTGAAAACACTCGAGGTGGCTAATTACCATATAATCTGATTATAACTTTCCGTAAAAAAAGTTACTTTCCGAAAGGAAGATTAAGGACGCGTGTTTTATCATCTTCAAAAGAACAACAGAAGCTGCTTACGTTGCAACGACGGAGACGCACGCTGCAACGTTGTCGCCGCTTTTGGGTCTTCCTCTGGCTTGCAATTAGCCCTATCTTCATCTGTGAAACGCAGCAAGCGCGAGTT
>NC_051410.1:19895641-19895778 GCF_015228065.2 Penaeus monodon
GGGAGGCAGTCACTGTGGGTATCAATGGGAGTAAACAATCCGCGTCTATTCATCCTTCAAGTTTCCAAAACTTGTTCTCGTTGAGCACTGCGTCGGTGACATCATGGTACATTTATTCTTCGGAGAAAAACTGACGA
>NC_051410.1:19895950-19896046 GCF_015228065.2 Penaeus monodon
AGACTTGAGAGAGGCAAGGAGACTCGCACCACGTAACCCAAGCCGAGGACGCTGAGGCCTATGCACAGAGACACCGAAGCAGCCTAAATGTACAGC
>NC_051410.1:19896078-19896143 GCF_015228065.2 Penaeus monodon
ATCCGGCCTATGCCTAAAATTAAATGTACACTCCCCCCACCACTCATCCCCCTTCCACCCCCTCT
>NC_051410.1:19896182-19896545 GCF_015228065.2 Penaeus monodon
GAGCATCGCTTCATATCACTGGAACCAAACGAACCGGTTCTGGCGCGGATTCCCAAGGCGGTTCGTCGCACGCGGTCCGCGAGCAACCGCAGCAAAATTCATCTTACTTAACAGGCGACATTTAAATAATCTGTTCGCCCTCCTGCGCGCGAGTTAGCAATGCAATAATGTTATTTTGTTTTTTTGCAACTAACAGAAATGCCATTTCTTTGAGGCCTGTGGACTGGTCGTGTAAGAGTCGAAGTGTTATTATCATACATTAGCCAAACTTGTCCAGTGTTTCTCTTACGGGATGTTTAAAGTTCAAATTCTGTGGACCAAGAAATGTGCTCCTTGGGAATCAATATGCATCAATATGCAAAA
>NC_051410.1:19896580-19896993 GCF_015228065.2 Penaeus monodon
ATGTATTTCCTGGCACTTCAGCCGACAGCAACACAAACAAACTGCAAAACTGACAAATTGACCAACAGCATTACTCACAAGCAAACGAATCAATATGAACAGGTAGGGGGTCTAGGCCTACATTGCCGAACTGGATGAACTTACCGGATAAGTCGCCTGATAGAAGTTGACCCAATCACCCTGAATGTTGCAATTCGCGATGATCTTTCGGGAGGTTGATCTGGCTAACCTATTACAAGAGTACTTCTTTATCTCGTAGTGGGTCAGCAAGATACCCACAAAAAAGAGACCTCGAGAAATAGAACGCAGAACTCTCTTTCCATTCATCATAACAAAATTAAATAAAGTTTATCACATTTCGAAGTTGGGAAGATAAAAATCTTTTTGCCTATAAAAAAATACCATCCTCCGGT
>NC_051410.1:19897031-19897314 GCF_015228065.2 Penaeus monodon
GCAGAAATGCTTTTTGAATCCCGCACAAATTAACCGGAGCGGAAGAGAAAGACATGCCACAGGGTCTCGTAAGGGCCAACCTCCGATGCCATGGAACGGGAAAAGGACCCTAACCTACGCGTCAGACATGTACCGCCCGCCGATCCACTGTATAACGGCAGTCTCGACTTCGAACACAACGAGTCTTTGAGACAGTCCTCGACCGAAGCTAGCCAAAGCCAGCGACTTCCGAGAGTCAACGAATGGTATTTTTATTTGCCTGGCTACAGACCGGGGGGGGGGG
>NC_051410.1:19897416-19898030 GCF_015228065.2 Penaeus monodon
AACTCACGCTTCTTGTAAGTTCTGGAGATCAAGACTGAAATGGCGTGGGGGAGAAGTAAGAGAGAATAGTAGAAAAACTATTTTTTATTCCCAATTTTCTCGGGCAGACAGTTAAATCCAACAATAAAATTAACTAAAAATGCAGAGATTTTACCACAGACAAATAGGCAAACGAAAGAAATAACAAAATAAAACAAACGACAATAGCAACATTGCAACGTTCAAACGGGAAGCGTGATTAGCCAACAGGTCACTGAATCGGCAAAAGAGGGACGGAGAGAAAACCTGATAAAAAAAGAAATAAAAAAACACCATAAAATTGAAAGAAAATTAATAACCGGAGCCTGAAGAGCGGGACGAGAACTAGGGAAAGCGGAAGATAAAACAGGAGGGATAGAAGAACGGAAAGGAAAAATCGGTGGAAAGGTGGAAAGGATGGGAGGACGGAAGGAGGAGAAAGGAGGAAGATCGGATGAATGGGAAGAGGGAAGGGTTGAAACGGCGATGAAGATGGGAAGTAAAAGAATAGAAGAAATAATGTGGCATAAAAATAGGGAGAGGAGAAGAATGGGGAATGAGGAAGAGATGAAAAGAAAGAATGGGGTTGGGGAATA
>NC_051410.1:19898134-19898377 GCF_015228065.2 Penaeus monodon
CCAATTTACGCCACGTGTGACCGTACGGACTCGCGGGAGTCAAATTAAGCTCCTCGAATAAAAAAAAGAAAAGAAAATAACAAAGGCTCTCAATCAGCCCTTGGTAGCCTTAAAAAGAAAATTAAGAAAAAAAAGGAAAAAGAAGGAAAAAAGACCACAATACACAAGAGAGAGTTTGAAATAAATGAATGAGTGTGAGAGAGGGCGTGTTCGCGAGAGGAGGGGGGGGGAGTGGGTAAAAGG
>NC_051410.1:19898931-19899065 GCF_015228065.2 Penaeus monodon
CGTACCCAGAACATAACAGAATATCACGTGAGTGAATGATAAAATATTGAAGAGAAACAAACAAACAAGAAGAAGATGCAAATGATAAAAGAAAAATAACGAAACATTACGAAAAGAAAAGCCGTACCCTACAT
>NC_051410.1:19899258-19899378 GCF_015228065.2 Penaeus monodon
GACGTGGATAAGAGGGAATGACTGATAAGTATGAGAGAGGGAAAGGGTAACAAGAAGGGGCGTAGTGGGAAGAGTCGCAGAGGGGAGATGGGGAAAAAAACTTTTCTTCATTATTTTCCT
>NC_051410.1:19899607-19899961 GCF_015228065.2 Penaeus monodon
CGGACCGGCACCGAACAACCAACACGTAGTAATAAAGACGAACAAGGCCTTCCGTCTCACGTGATGGATGGACGACCCAAGTTCCGCCGAGGAGGACTTTGCGAAGGGGAAACTCCCAACACAAAAAATAATAAAATCATGATGAATTAGAGAATAAAGGGGAAAAAATCCCACTACAGATGAGGGGAAAGTCACGCTAAGTATCCGAGGAAGACATGTGTTCGACTCATTAAGGTTTTACAAGGAAGGGAGAAACCGAGGAAAGGTGTATGGGAGGGAAACTTGGCCTAAGTGGGATATGGAGTCCGGTGGGTCTTTCTCCTGGGGGGGGGGGGAATGGGGGAGAGAGGTTGG
>NC_051410.1:19900255-19900388 GCF_015228065.2 Penaeus monodon
GGTTGCTGGTATGCCCCAAGGTCGCGTTCCCCGCCCCATTTGAGGTGATACATAGCCCGGACGGCCCGTGCGAACACGACCCGAGAAATGCCCAGCGATAAGTGTTAAGTAGGCAGGAGGGGGCGCTCACCCC
>NC_051410.1:19900506-19900736 GCF_015228065.2 Penaeus monodon
CGTTCTAGTAGAAAGGACGTGTTATAACCATTAACTTTCTCCCGAAGTGCGTATTCATATGCGATGCAAATGACTTATGAATTATTACATAACTTTTCTGCATGAAGTCTTCCATCGTTAGAGTTTCCGAGTAATGCTATGGATATGAGCCACTTCCTTTCCATTCGCTCAGTCGTAAGAGGCGTTTTCCATTTCTTGAGTGTTTTCTCAGTCACTTAACTTCAACGAGG
>NC_051410.1:19900932-19901036 GCF_015228065.2 Penaeus monodon
TTTCTCACAGTCTCGCCTCCCATCCCCGTTATCAGCAATTTCCGCACCTTCAGAAGCCAGGGTGGGAACCGCGTTAAGAGTGAGGGACCAAGAGTAACTGAGGA
>NC_051410.1:19901230-19901370 GCF_015228065.2 Penaeus monodon
GGAAAGCTCTCGTTCGGGCCGCGTCAACTTACGGCTGGTGTCATTTCGTCCGGCACTTTTGTTCTGGCCCTGGAAAATGTTTAACCGTCGTGGCTAAGGGGTTCCTTATTGCCCCTTGTGCGGTGGAGGGCGAGGAGAAC
>NC_051410.1:19901432-19901583 GCF_015228065.2 Penaeus monodon
AGCTCCCGCGTCTCACTGCCATTCAAACCACCAAAGCCACTGCGACTTTATGGCCGGTCGGAAGGCAGGGAGGCAAGCACGGCGTAGAGGGCGCTCGCTTTATGTGCTGTGAGCGGCTGTGCTGTGCGTACGGGGTGCTTTCTTGATACGC
>NC_051410.1:19901696-19902335 GCF_015228065.2 Penaeus monodon
GCTAGAGTAACTAAGTGTAAAAGGTGTTAAAATAAAGAAGGGGAAAAGGAAGACAAAGCAAACAAGCAGAATAAGCCAGCACGCCTTACGTCACTGGCCACCGACAGGGCGTAGCGTGAAAGCTTACCTGGTAATTAGCACCGATACCAGGACACACTCACTCCTTCCGAAGTTTCCCCCTCCGACTTTCCACCACCTCACGCAACCGCACACATCTTTTTTTCTCTATCTATCTTTTTACGTCACGCCGTTGTACAGTCAGACAGCGCCGGAGGGAAGCGTTAAAAAGTGAAAATCAAGTTATAATGGTAATTGGCATTTCCTCGAAAATCTGATCGAACAGTGAGAGCTCTTTTTGTCTGCTTCAAAGCACTCCAAAGGGCACCGTTCGTTCCATTATTCACAAGGCTTGAATAAGGACATTCTACAACACGCATTTCAAATATAATTGATTATATAAATCGATAAAATAAAATGAACATATCCCATGGAAGAAAGGCATCTAAACAGATTTTTTTTCATAATGTCCAAAACTTACACTTACAACATGCAAAACAAAACTTGACAACAAAGATAGCCCTAAAGGACAGCTGAGCAGAGACTTCTCTTCCTTTTCCTTCCACACAAAATCTCAAATCC
>NC_051410.1:19902388-19902677 GCF_015228065.2 Penaeus monodon
TCCTTTCATGTTACCTTCCCCCAACTCCAATCAAAACAAAACAACAATAGCAGAAAGCCACAGAGCAAGAAAAATAACCTACGTCAGCTCTCATGAATATACCCCCCCCCCCCGCAAAAAAAAAAAATCAGAGAACACGGTGTCTCGCAGCCCCCGCCGAGGCAGGTGCGTGCGGTCGGGACGGAGACGAGACGGTCCGAGCGTGCGTGGTCCGAGTCCGTTAGAACTAGGCCCCAGATTGATAGCCTCCGCGTAGGACGGAGGTTTTAGTAGGTAGGAGGTCAATTGT
>NC_051410.1:19902959-19903095 GCF_015228065.2 Penaeus monodon
CATTCTCATAGCCGCAAGACAAATACTTCGAAAGATCTGGACTATGTTTAATTAAGGAGATACAGTGGATGTCGCATCTCCGTGTAAATTAAGATGCTTTAATTCCCTAGTAAGCCTCAAGAGGTTGACGGTGGAA
>NC_051410.1:19903135-19903239 GCF_015228065.2 Penaeus monodon
TATGCTCTTGATTAAGTGTTGTTGAAAGAGAAAACCGACTGAAAGAAAAAGAAGATTAATAATAAAAAAAAGGACCGTGACTATGACAGCACAGAAAAATTACA
>NC_051410.1:19903259-19904132 GCF_015228065.2 Penaeus monodon
ATGACAACCAGACTCTACAGAAATATCATCAATAACTAAACAACAACAAAGTACTTGAAACTTTACATTTCCCAGCTGTCCTGCGTCAAAATCACGGACAGCCTTACCTAATAACACAACCACAACATACAACGATCTCTGCTTTCGTGCATTACCACTTTAATGCCTCAAGCCCGCCGCTGTTTACGCCCCCCGAAAGCCAGTGTCACACCCGAAGTCTAGTGATAACCCGTAGCGAGAACACACGTGGGCGTTATCCAAAGCTCACGTGATGAAGACTCCCATTCACAGCACAGTTACGCGCGCAGTGAGTTCGTTAGGCAAACGACGCCCTCCGTTTTACTGCCCTGTTTGATGGTCACAGTTCGCCGAGAGCGTGGTTGGCGTTTACATTGTGCTTAGGGGATCAAGGTGTTTTTTTTCACTTGTTTTAATGCGCTATCTTGCTCATGAGTGTGTAGTAGGGTCACAAGATGGCTATTAATACCAAGAAGCGACGTTTACGATATAGGCCCAAGTATAATTGGCCTGAAACATATTACTTGTAAAACGTCTCATAGAGATTACACAAAAAGTAAAAGAAAAGAAAAGAAAAATATAAGGCATGTGGGAAAATATAAACCATATATGAATCACAGAGAAACTATAAAATCATAAGGACGAAAACCGAATAAATATAGAGAGAATATAAACACGGAAGAGGAAGCCGAAGTGGTGAAGGAAAGAGAGAAAGCGATAATGTAATAATGACGTCATAGAGACAGATGCCAAGGGAGCAGTTCCCAGTCAGACTGTCATCACATTATCATTTATATTACAGATCGGGATTAACTCCGCTCTTGATGGCCGGCCCCGCTCGGGCTAACGTCGCCG
>NC_051410.1:19904403-19904751 GCF_015228065.2 Penaeus monodon
AAAAAGGTAATTGAACCACACATAATGAAAATAATATACATAACAAAAACAAAACAGGAAAGACTATCCCAAATATTTACACACACACACACCCGTGCTCGACATGCAACTGAAATAAATAAAGCGGCCGGGTATGCAGAAGCCTGTCACACCTTGATGGATTTATCCCGCCCAAGAGGACATTATAAATTCATGGATTCTTCTCTCTTCCCCCGCCCTCGCCCGCCCTCGCACGGGCCCGAATGCCATGCAGGCTCCCAAAGCTCTCCGCACGAAGACACTCATGACAACTGCGAAATTCATGTCCTTCGTCTGCTGGAAGATACACTTCAGTGAAGATGTCTCCTG
>NC_051410.1:19904768-19904982 GCF_015228065.2 Penaeus monodon
GCTTTCATATGCGCCTAAAACACCTGTGAATTTTGCGCTGAAAATCAGTAAATAAGAAAATGCAGGAGGGATTGGAAAACAGTGTTGCACTGGATTCGTTCTTTCTAAGCGATGGCGCGGGAAAATGTTTCTACCAGAGAGAGTATGAAAAAATGTCATCCGATGAGAAATGGCTCGTAAAAACGTCTATAAAAAATATAAAATTTTCGTTCTT